>NW_025899956.1:0-94750 GCF_022539505.1 Lolium rigidum | reverse complement strand
CGTGTCGCCAACTTTGGCCCAGTCAATAGTCTGTTGACTGTCAGCAACTAGGGCGACGGTGCTTTCAACGGCAACCTTCATGTTCTCATGGCGCATCTTCAGCCCAAGATCTTCGGGAAGATTAAAGCACTTGGCAAGACCAAGGAAGGTTGCGGGTTCCTCTTTCTTCGGGAAGAAGTAGGGGAAAAGCTTCGACAACCCTGTCCTAGCTTCATCAATGCCCTCACGCGCTTCCGTCCCATGAAATTCAAGGAACGAAACGGCGTCAAGAAGAGGATCATTGTCGGGATCCTCAAGTTCAAATTCTTGAGAGGTTTTATCTGTCAATATAAAAACCCGATCAACAAAAGAGTGCAGATAGGAAAGTTCAAAGGATATGAAGTGGTTCAGATACTTACTGACAAAGCGACGATTTTGCGACCTTATACGTTTAGTAATCGCTTCTTCACGAGCGATTTGTGCAGCTATGTGATCGCTCAGCGAAGTCTCGGCATCTTGCAGACGTTTCCGAAGATCTTCGACACCAGCAGCATCAGCCTTAGCTTTGTCGGCTTCTTGCCTAGCTTCAACAGCATCCGACTCGGCCTTCTTACGAGCCTCCTCACTTTGCTCTAATTTTTGAGCAAGTGTATTGGCACGTTCATTGACCTCCGCCAGTTTCTCTGTCAAGAAAGTTAAAAACGTCGACAACAAGATAGCAAGACAACACAATCAAAAAAAAAAGTAATGAAGCATTACCTTCAGTTCTGCTGGCATATTCACGGTACCCAATGAATTGAGCACCAATGCGAAGAAGCTCTTTGATCATAGGCTATCAAAGAAGGACAAAGAAAGGAAATGTCGGCATGGGAAAAAGGATGACACGAAGAAGTAAATTAAATAAAATATAGACAGTAACAAGTGAATTCAGAACTTACATCATCCAAGAGAGGGTTAGAAGAGCTACTCGATTGAAGAGTAGGCTCCGGGATCGATTCAACCCTTGCCCTTTTCGGTGAAGGGACAATGGGGCTTGAAGGAGGGGTCGCAGCACCGACGTTCTGTTGAGGAGGCGAATTTTCTTCTCCTTCAACTGGCGTCTCCGAGGCGACTAATGTATGTGACGTACTCGTGCGAGCAGTCACATCAGCAGTTGGTACCTCTTCTTCATCATCACTATGAGTAAATATCGACAACATAAAAAGCAAGATAGACAAAAATCTTCATGTACAAATAAACATGGAGAAGGCACTCACGAACTGATGAGAGTTTCGAGGTATGGATCATAAGCTGCCTTTTGGCGAGAAGGAACAACTTCTTCGGCCTTGGAGGTGCCGGAACTTTCGGCATCATTCCTTTTCCTTTTGTTTTTTGGAGAAACAGCAGGAGGAGGAGATTGTGCCGACGCAGTGGCTGTCGGGGGGAAGACCCCGGGTAGGGCAATGGACGCGGAGCGGCCGGCTTGAGGACGGCCGGCTCGCGGCAAAGGCCGGCTGAGGAGCAGCCGGCTGGAGCCGTGGCCGGCTGCCTCGGAAGCCGGCTGGCTCTAAGTCCTAGTCGGCTTGGCTGCGGCCTTCAACGCTGTAGCTGGGCCGGCTTCCACAAGCCATATCCGACTGGGGTTTGTACCTCGGACCGACTCGAGGCTGGCGAGTCTTGCACTCGGAAGGAACTCGGGTAGGTGATCCGGGTTCAAAGGTCAACGCCGACCTCATCTCCCGTAAAGTACGGGGCACCGTAGAGCAGCGAGTGCCACGCGCCGGACAGAGCCATCATGGCGTACGTCGGACCGTACGCGCTACAGAGCATGATGGCGACAACGACACCACCTCGCCATGCCGCTGACCTGAGCAGGCGGATGGGACGTGCCACTACGCTCAACGGCTCCCTGATGTCAGCGCCTCGGGAAGGAGCGGGAGCCGGAGCCGGCCATACCGGCCACTAGACTCTAGGGACTTATATGTAAAGTACCGGTGCCTATATAAACCGGGCTACCCCCTTCGTGCGGGGGACGATCGATCACTTCTCATTCACTAGTCTTAGAGCTGCCCCCGTGAGAGAGACCTTCGTCTACCTTAGCCTCCCGAGAGCAGCCGGATATACAGCTCAAGGAGCACCACCGTACTCGTGTCACTATCATATACACTCATAGCAGGAGTAGAGGTGTTACCTCCATCGGAGGGCCTCGAACCCGGGTACGTCGCCGTGTCGCTCGTGCCCATACCCGCATCCGGATACCGCCGTGAGACCACAAGGAACCACATCGATTAGCCACCCTATGGCATATGTCATGACGATACCACGACATTTGGCACCCACCGTGGGGCCTTCAGCGTCCGCGGCCGGTGTCTTCATCCGGACGGGCCTCACCACCACCACCGGCGAGAGGGTCGCTTCAGGCTTGGTCTGGAGATTCGGCTCCCTCGATCGCGTCGGCCGACAACGCTGGCTGCTTCGCCGACCGGCCATTCCTGCCGGCGGCAACATCATCAGCTTCGGCGGCTTCGACGTCTACGTCGCCACCGTCACACCACCGCGCTACCCGCGCGAGATCGTGCGCTGTGCAAGCCCTCCCCCTGGAGCCGGCGCCAGCCTCACCACCACCGGCCCCTGCGTCAAGCAGGAGGTCATGGCCACCGGCGACGACGCCGGGGGCAAATCCACGCGCATCCGTGGGCCAGTGCTGGAGCGCGAAGCCGCTGCCGGCGCATCCTCCTCGGGCGCAAAGGCGCCGCCACCACCGTCCCGGCTGGAGGAAGTCCGGGCAAAGCTGAGCACCCCGCTCACGCCTGGCGCCGACCCCACCACCATCGAGAAGGATCTGGAGGAGCACCGCCAGCTCCTCCTCAAGCAAACGAAGAACCGGCTGCCGCAAAGCGCCGGTGGGAAATCACCCAGCCGCGAGTTCAGCCGCGCCCACGGCCTCACGCCCGCCGGCGACAACCCAAGCCGAGCCGGCCAGATCCGCCGGAGAGGAGGCGCCCGGGCGCAGAGATCGCCGGGACGGCGCAGAATCGCCGGCTCCGTCCGCGGAGCAACCCGTCTACAACACCCCCGACAAGAACATGCTCGCGGCTGAAGCTGCCGCGGAAGAGCTGCACCGCCTCGAAGGCGCGAGTTACGCCGCCAAACCGAGCGGGTGACCGAGCTGCCGAAGGCGGCCAACCGGCCGACCAAAGACCCCGTGTACGCCCATGCCCCCGCAGCTTCTCACGCTCGTGGCGCTGCAGGCAACGACCGGGACGGCCCGAGGGACACGGCCGAGTCCACCTCCCCCGCACCAAGCCGGCGCGGCGACTCCCGGAACACCCACGCAAGTTCCAGCCGCACAAGCCGGCCGCCCAGTGGCAACAGCGGCCACAGCCGGCCACCATCAAGCCGGCATGACGAAGAAGAGTACGAGAGGCCATCCACCATCAAGCATCGCGCGGCTCCAGAAGCCAGCGGCCAGCGCCAGCCGGCCCGCTCCCGGCTGGGCCCGCGCGTCGAGCCAGCCGACGCCAGAGATCGCCTCGACCGGCTGGTCGAATCCCGCATCGCGGAGGAAGAGGGGCCAGCCGGCCCCAAGTGCTTCGGGCCGCGGATCCTCAACGAGCCCATGATTGACGGCTTCCAGCTCCCCCGCGACACGCCCAAGTACGACGGCACGGCCAAGCCGGAGGACTCGGCTGCCGGGACTACTCCACCGCAGTCGGCATCGCCAAAGGCAACAAGCGCTGGGCCGTGCGCTACTCCCCCCTCATGCTGCTCGGCTCCGCCCGCACATGGCTCAACAACCTGCCAGCCGGCAGCATCAACGGCTGGTGATGACCCACAAGTATAGGGGATCGCAACAGTCTTCGAGGGAAGTATTACCCAATTTATTGATTCGACACAAGGGGAGACAAAGAATACTTGTAAGCCTTAACAGCGGAGTTGTCAATTCAGCCGCACTCGGAAACAGACTTGCTCGCAAGAGTTTATCAATAGTAACAGTTTTATGGCGATGGAAATAGTGAAATAACAGCAGCGGTGAAATAAAGACAGCAGTGGTGATTGTAGTAAACAGCAGGATTAAAATATGGTAGGCACAGGGACGGATTTAACGGGCGTTGCATGGATGAGAGAAACTCATGTAACAATCAAAGCAGGGGCATTTGCAGATAATAATAAAACGGTATCCAAGTACTAATCAATCAATAGGCATGTGTTCCATATTTAGTCGTACGTGCTCGCAATGAGAAACTTGCACAACATCTTCTCGTCCTACCAGCCGGTGGCAGCCTGGGCCTCTAGGGAAACTATCGGATATTAAGGTACTCCTTTTAATAGAGTACCGGAGCAAAGCATTAACACTCCGTGAACACATGTGATCCTCACATCACTACCATCCCCTCCGGTTGTCCCGATTCTTGTCACTTCGGGGCCATTGGTTCCGGACAGCGACATGTGTATACAACTTGCAGGTAAGATCATAAACAACAAATATCTTCATGAATCAATAACATGTTCAGATCTGAGATCATGGCACTCGGGCCCTAGTGACAAGCATTAAGCATAGCAAGTTGCAACAATATCATAAAAGTGACATCTACGGATACTAGGCACTATGCCCTAACAATCTTATGACTATTACATGACCAATCTCATCCAATCCCTACCATCCCCTTCAGCCTACAGCGGGGGAATTACTCACACATGGATGGGGGAAACATGGCTGGTCGATGGAGAGGCGTTGGCGGTGATGGCGGTGACGATCTCCTCCAATTCCCCGTCCCGGCGGAGTGCCAGAACGGAGACTTCTGGCTCCCGCGACGGAGTTTCGCGATGTGGCGGCTCTCTGGAGGGTTTCTGGCGACTTCGACTTCTCTCCGTGCGTTTTTAGGTCGAGGCCAATAAGTAGTCCGAAGGGGGGCGTCGGAGGCCGGCCGAGGGGGCCACACCATAGGGCCGCGCGGGCCCCCCCTAGGCCGCGCCGCCCTATGGTGTGGGGCCCTCGGGCCTCCACCTGCGCGTCCTTCCGGCTCCGTCATTATTCTTGGAAAATAGGGCCTTCCGCAAGAATTCCGAGGATTTTCCCGAAAGTTGGATTTCTGCACAAAAACGAGACACCGAGCAGGTTCTGCTGAAAACAGCGTTAGTCCGTGTTAGTTGTATCCAAAATACACAAATTAGAGGCAAAACAATAGCAAAAGTGTTCGGGAAAGTAGATACGTTTTGGACGTATCAGCTGGCTCTACTTCGAGGAGGCCTTCATCAGCAACTTCACCGGCACCTACCGCCGGCCGGGTCGCCCCCAACAGCTTGAAATGTGCAAGCAGGGCGCGGACGAGACGGACCGTGCATACCTGACGCGCTGGTGCGAGATGCGCAACTCCTGCGAGGGCGTGCACGAGATCCAGGCAGTCGGCTTCTTCATGGTTGGCTGCCGGCCCAACACCATGCTGTGGCACAAGCTGCGCCGCAGTGAACCCAAGACGATGGCTGCCTTGATGGCCATCGCAGTATAAGTACGCGCTGGCTGAAGGAGCCAGCGGCACGCCGGCTGAGATTTCGCCGGCTCCATCCAGGCGGGACAACAACAAGCCGGCCGAGCACAAGCCGGCCGAGGGCGGCCACCACGGCAGCCGGCGGGACAATTACCGCGGCAAGAGGCACAGTGACCAGCCGGACCGCCGGTACGGCTCCGCCCACGTGGCAGCCGTGTCAGACCACGCGGCGGCTGGCGGAAGCCGGCGCCAGAAGCAGACGGACCGGCCCTGGAAGCCGAAGTACACCTTCGAGCAGATGCTCGACTCGCCGTGCAAGTACCACAGCGGCAAGAACCCCTCCAATCACAGCACCCGCGACTGCCACTTCATGAAGCGGCTGACAAGTGGCGAGCCACTTCCGCCTCCACCCCCACCTCCACCAGCCGGCGGGCCGGGTGGCCAAGCCGGCGCAGAAGCCAACAACCTCGAGCACCACGAGGCTAACCAAGTGCACCATGGCGGCCGGTACCTGGCTGAGGATGCCACCTACATCATCTTCACCTCCGAGCCCGAGGACAAAACGAGCCAGCAGCGCCGTTCCCTCGAAGTCAACGCGGTCATGCCGCCGGTCCCCCAGTACCTAAACTGGTCAGAGCAGGCCATCACTTTTGATCGCCGCGACACACCGGCTGTCCTACCGAAGCCGGGCAGCTACGCCATGGTCCTCGACCCCACCATCGGCACAACCCGGCGCAGCGTGCGCTTCTCGCGCGTCCTCATCGACGGGGGCAGCAGCATCAACATCCTCTACCGCGACACCGCCCGCAAGCTGGGCATCCAGGAGGCCGAGTTGCGCTCCACCCCCACCGTCTTCCATGGCATCGTGCCAGGCCACTGCTGCCAGCCGATCGGCCGGATCACGCTGGCGGTCATGTTCGGCAAGCCGGACAACTTCCGCACGGAGAACGTCGAGTTCGAGGTGGTGGACCTCGTCAGTCCCTACCACGCGCTCCTGGGCAGGCCGGCCCTGACCAAGTTCATGGCGGTTCCCCACTATGGGTACCTGAAGATGAAGCTACCTGGCCCTAAAGGGGTCATCACCGTAGCCGGCGACTACCGCCGCTCCATGGACTGCGCCACGCAGAGCTCCAAGATGGTCCAGACGCTGGTCATCGCCACCGAGAAGCAGCTCATCCACGACGCCGTCGCCCTGGCTAAGGCCGCGCAGGCGGACATGCCGGCTGTGGGCAACCCGGCTGGGACGACTCACTTCCAGCCGGCCGACAACACCAAGAAGATCCTGCTCGACCCGGCGCAGCCGGACAAGTACGTCACCATCGGTGCCGGCTTGAGCAGCAAATAGGAAAGCGAGCTCACCAGCTTCCTCCGTGAGAATCGGGACATCTTCGCATGGTCTCCAAGGGACATGCCGGGTGTGCCGAGGGAGTTGGCTGAGCACCACCTCCACGTCAGGCCTGAAGCCAAGCCGGTGAAGCAGCCTCTTAGGCGCTTCGCCGAAGAACGAAGGAAGGCCATCGGTGAAGAAATCGCCCGGCTCCTAGCTGCCGGCTTCATCATGGAAGTGCTGCACCCGGACTGGTTGGCGAACCCGGTCCTGGTTTTGAAGAAGAACGGCTCTGGCGCATGTGTATCGACTACACCAGCCTCAACAAGGCATGCCCGAAGGACCCCTTCCCCTGCCGCGCATAGATCAAGTCATAGACTCGATCGCCGGCTGTGAACTGTTGTCTTTCCTAGATGCCTACTCGGGCTACCACCGCATTCCTCCGAATCCGGCTGATCAAATAAAGACTTCGTTCATTACCCCGTATGGGGCTTACTGCTACACGACTATGCCATTCGGCTTGAAAAATGCAGGCGCCACCTACCAAAGGTGCATGCAAAAGTGTTTGCAGGATCAAATCGGCAGGAACGTTCACGCATACGTGGATGATGTCGTTGTAAAAAACCAAGGAGATGCCTACCCTCCTTGATGACTTGAGAGAAACCTTCACAAATCTGCGAAGATTCCGGGTGAAGCTCAACCCGGCCAAATGCACGTTCGGCGTGCCAGCCGGCCAACTCCTGGGCTACCTCGTCTCTCAGCGAGGAATCGAAGCCAACCCGGAGAAGATCAGTGCCATTGAGAAGATGGAGCTGCCGCAGTGCCTCAAGGACGTCCGAAGTTCACCGGATGCCTGGCCTCCTTGAGCCGCTTCGTCGGCCCGGCCGGGGAGAAGGCACTGCCCATGTACCGCCTGTTGAAGAAATCGGACAAATTCGTCCGGTCACCGCGAGCGGATGAAGCCTTCCGTGACTTAAAGCGCGTACTTTCGACCGCGCCCATCCACGCATCGCCGGCTTCGATGGAGCCGATGCTCGTTGTACATCGCTGCCACCAATCGTGTGGTTAGCGTCGTCCCGGTGGTGGAACGCAAAGAAGCCGGCAAGGAGCGGTCGGTCCGGCGCCCAGTCTACTATCTCAGCGAGGTGCTGTCCCAGTCAAAGCAGAACTACCCCCACTACCAGAAGGTCACCTACGGCGTGTACATGGCGGCCAAGAAGCTCAAGCACTACTTCCAGGAGCATCCCATCAAGGTGGTGGCCACAGCACCCTTGGCGGAAATCATTGGCAGCAAAGACGCCAACGGTCGGGTCGCCAAGTGGGCCCTAGAGCTAGCCGCCCACACCATCATCTACGAGCCGCGCACGGCCATCAAGTCACAGATCCTCGCGGACTTCTTCGTCGACTGGGCCGAGATGCAATACCTGCCGCCTGTGCCTGATTCCACGCACTGGAAGCTACACTTCGACGGCTCGAAGATGCGAAACGGCTTGGGAGCCGGCATCGTCGTCACCTCCCCCAAGGGAGATCGGCTGGACTATGTCCTGCAGATCCACTTCGCCGCATCCAACAATGTGGCGGAGTATGAAGCGCTCATCCATGGGCTGAAGCTGGCCAAGGAGATCGGCGTGCGTCGCATCCTCTGCTTCGGCGACTCCGACTTGGTTATACAGCAAGCATCGGGCGGCCGGGGACGCGAAGGACGCCAACATGGCCTCATACCGCTTCCACGTCCAGCAGTTATCCGGCTTCTTCGATGGCTGTGAATTCCACCATGTGCCACGAGCAAACAATGAGGCGGCAGATGCCCTATCCAAGATTGGCTCAACCCGGCAAGCCATTCCGCCGGGCGTTGCCTTGGCAATTCTCAAGAAACCGTCCATCATACCGTCACCGGACTCGGATTCCATATTCGTGCCGGCTGACCCGGGGGCTTCTCAGCCGAACCCGGGGGCTTCATTGCCCAAGTCGGGGGCTCATCAGCCAAACCCGCCGGCTTCTCAGCCGAACCCGGGGGCTTATCGGCCCAACGCGGGGGCTTCTCAGCCAAACTCGGGGGCTTCTCAGCCAAACCCGCCGGCTTCACAGCCAAACCCGGCGACCACGTAGTCGAAACCGAAAGCTCCGAAGATGGAGGCCTTGGTGGTTAGCGTATTTGAAATAAAATGCGTACCATCATGGGCACAAGAATTCCTCTCCTACCTCACCGATGGTGCGCTGCCCAATGACAGGGTTCAAGCCAGGCAGATTGAGAGAAGGGCCAAGGCCTATACAATCATCAACCACGATCTGTACAAACGCAGCGTAAGTGGGGTGTTCCAGCGGTGCGTCGAGCCGGCTGAAGGGATTGAGCTCCTACGGGAAATCCACCAGGGAGAGTGCGGCCATCACGCCTCCTCCAGAGCCATAGTGGCCAAAGCCTTCCGGCACGGTTTTTACTGGCCGACTGCGCTCAGAGACGCAGAAGAATTGGTGAAGAAGTGCAACGGCTGCCAACGCTTCGCAAAGCAGAGGCAAACGCCGGCTTCCGCCATAAAAACCATCCCCATTACCTGGCCATTTGCCGTATGGGGCTTGGATATGGTGGGCCCATTCAAGACAGCCCGAGGCGGCATGACACATCTCTTGGTGATGATTGATAAATTCACTAAGTGGATCGAAGCCAAGCCGATCAAGAAGCTGGATGGCTCCACAGCCGTCACTTTCCTCAAGGAGATAATCGCGAGATACGGCTACCCGCATAGCATCATTACCGACAACGGCAGCAACTTCGCCGAAGGCATTTTCAAACGCTACTGCGGGGAGATGGGGATCCGAATGGACCTATCATCCGTAGCACACCCGGAGACCAACGGCCAAGTGGAGAAGGCAAATGGCTTGATCCTAGCCGGCATCCAGCCCCGGCTGGTGGAGCCGCTCGAGCGCTCAGCCGGCTGCTGGATTGAAGAGCTGCCCGGCCGTGCTATGGAGCCTGCGCACAACGCCAAACCGCTCAGTCGGCTTCACGCCCTTCTTCCTCGTATACGGGGCCGAAGCCGTCCTGCCGACTGACATCGAGCACGACGCGCCACGGATCAAGCTATACACAGAAGCCGAAGCCAAAGAAGCTCGCGAAGATGGAGTCGACCTGGTTGAAGAGGTCCGGCTGATGGCCGAATCCAGGTCCGCCGTATACCGACAAAGCCTCCGTCGCTATCACAGCCGGAAGGTCAAGTCCTTAGCATTCCGAGAAGGAGACCTAGTGCTCCGGCTGATCCAACGGACAGCCGGACAGCATAAACTAGCATCCCCATGGGAGGGTCCCTTCATCGTGAGCAAGGCGGTAGGCAATGATTCCTACTATCTCATAGATGCCCAAGAGGCCAAAAAGAACAAGGCGAGCAAAGCCGACGAGGAGACAAAACGTCCCTGGAATGTCAGGTTGCTTCGACCATTTTACACTTGAGAGCAGGAATGTATGTATCCCTTGTACCCCTTTTGTAAGTTATGAAAAAGCATGCGCCAAGAGCGCCGTGTCCGACAAGTTTTTCGCGCACTATACTTCGTTTCGCCAATTGGCTTGAACCCTTTCACGCGACGGCTTAGTAACGTGATCCGATTTCCGACAGCCGGCTTCCGACCAGCTACAGACCGCAACCCGGCTGTCCGGCTGGCGGGAGTAAGGCCTAGGGAACCAGCACGCGAAAAACGACTAAGGAAAGAGTAAAAGCGAGTTGACTTGCAACTTTTCATAAAAGTGCCGGACTGCCGAAATCGACTCATTCGACTGAAATACTATCGGCCTCACCCAGCGGCACGCTCTTGATCCGGCGACGGATCGCAAGTCGGACGTACGACCGGCAAGAGCACAGCCAAAGAGTGGGGCGGATGGGAAAAAGCGAATAAGTTAGAAGAAAGCAAGCCGGCACATAAATGATTAACAAACACACTAAAGTGCATCGTAATAAAAAGGTGATAATATTGTCGTTACATAAGCACCCGGCATTCCGGGGATTTAATAATCTATTTTGGCAAAAGCAAAGCTACATGAGCAGGGAAGCCTAAGCACCGGCTGAAGGAGGACCAGCCGGATCGTTAGCAGGAGGCGGAGACTCCATCTCGATCTCCTCGTCTTCAAGCTCCTCCTCCTCATCAGAATGAGGGTTCGGATCCGCGACGAAGAGGCGTTTGTCGACGAAGTCGGCAATGGCGCTGGCTCGGGCAAGCCGGGCGGCCTTCTGTTCGGCCGAGAGCTCCTCCTCCACGCCGGCTCGCCGATACTCGAGCTGCCCCGAGTCCACCTCGTTGTACCGAGGAGAGGACAAAGGACAGCGCCATGTCGGCGCCAGCGCGCGTGGCAGACCCCTTCCAGTCGATGAAGCGATCCGGCGCCCGCTCGATCAAAGAGGTCAGGCTGGAGATATCTTGCGGCGCCGCCTCCGCGGGCCACAGCATCGGGACCAGATCCTCAGCCGCCTTCCGGAGCTCCCAGCCAAACTTGGTGATGGGCTCGACGCGGGCAGCCAGGGACGACATGTAGTCCTCCATAGTGAAGCACTCCGAGCTGCCCTCGCCAGTCGCCCGGCTCCTGGACTCGCGCGCAGCACCAACGGCCGCCAAGGCCGCATCCTGCGTTTCCGGGAAGGCCGCTACAAGAAGGAAGCATGTCAGAAGTCATCAAAGCCGAAATAAGCTGAAAATGCAAATTTTCGAAGTCCTAAAGTAAGACTGGCGGCAGCCGGCACGAACCGACTGCCCCCAGCCCGAAGATGGAGATTCCGAAGCTCTAAAGTAAGATCGGCGGCAGCCGGCACGAGCCGACTGCCCCCAGCCCGAAGATGGAGATTCCGAAGCTCTAAAGTAAGACTGGCGGCAGCCGGCACGAGCCGACTGCCCCCAGCCCGAAGATGGAGATTCCGAAGCTCTAAAGAAAAAGACTGGCGGCAGCCGGCACGAGTCGACTGCCCCCAGCCCGAAGATGGAGATTCCGAAGCTCTAAAGAAAAAGACTGGTGGTAGCCGGCACAAGCCAACTGCCCCCAGCCTGAAGATGGAGATAGCGAAAAAAGACAAGTTTCTGCAGCCGGCTACCAACGGAGGCTGGCAGCCGACAGCCGAAAGCCGGCAAGGTGAAGGAAACATAGGGACACTCACCCGAAAAACCGCGATCGACCGCGCCAATCAGGTCCGTCCAATGCTTGGCAGTAGCCGTCAGCTCCGTGGACTTGGCGGTGACCTCCTCCTGAAGCGCAAGCCGCTGCTCCTCCACCTGGGTCAGCCGCCGGCTCAGATCCTCCACCTTCTCCTTCTCCGCCGTCCTAAGGGAGGCGAGCTCAGCAAGATGGTTCTTCTCCAGCAGGCGCAGCCGCTTCAACTCCCCATCAGCCACCTTGAGCTTGGCGGCTGCAGATCGGCCCGCCTCCTCGCCCTCGGCGCACTGAGCGCGAGCAACCCGGAGATCCGCCTCCAGCTGCGGGACCTTGGCGGCCTCACCTGCGAGGCAGCCGGAAACAAGTGTCAGCCAACAAAGACAAAAGAAAGAAGACGTCAAGCCGGAAGAAGCAAAAGCTTACCCTTGACGGTCTCCAGCTCACGAGCCAAGGCGGCCCGTTCAATCTTGGCCTTGTGGTAGCTGGTTACCACTCGGTTATACAAGGCGGTGCGGCGCTCCTCAACCGCCTGGAAAAGAGTCAATCGTTTAGGCGAAACCTGGGCCGGCTCCGAGCAGCCGGCCCATGCCTCGGAGGGCTACCAGGATAACAATAAAATTGCAGAAAATAAGATGAGAGCCACATACCTTGTCAGCATCTTCCAGCGTCTTCAGCTGGGCCATAGCCTCGGCGGCCTTGTTCTTAAGGCTGGCGCGGTAGCCGGAGTAAAGCATCTTCATGGGCGCCGTGCCAGGCTGCCCCTCCCGGCTGAATATCTCGCTGGAGTCCGCCTGATGCCAGGCCCTCTCCATGGTGCCAGCCGAGCCAAGACTGGAGTCCGAGGCGGATGGCACAGCCGCCAGCCGGGCGCCCTTGGCCACATGCAGACCCTGCTGCGGCGCCGATGGGGCTCCCGTCCTCACCAACGCCCGGGAGTCGGCGTCCTTGGCGCGCGCCGGCTCCTCCCGCTGCGGCTCCGTCTCAACCGGCTCCCCCCTCGGCGGCTCCGAAGCCGGGGGCGGCGCGGCTGGCCCGGTGGGAACCACTTCCGGCTCCCCAGGCGGCGCAGCTCCGCCGGCTCCAGCTCCTGCCGCTGGTGGCACACCTCGGCCAGCTCCAGCCGCCGGCCCCAACAGCGGCGCGCGGTGTGGAAACAGGTCGCCAAGAGTGGGCCTCTGGGCCGACTCGCCCTGGGCGCCCTGGCCCGGCGCTGAAGGAAGCACAGTCGAAGAAGACGCCCCCGCAGCAGACGGCGTGGCCGCAGGCGGCACGACAACAACGGGCGGCGCGCGCGCAAGTATCGAAGGCGGCGGCGTCGGCTCCCTCTGCCGACGAGGCGGCGGCACAACACGCGCAGCCGGCCCAGAGGCACCGCCCTGGGTGAACTTTATGGCGGCCCTAGTCAAACAAACAAAAGAAGTTGAGTGCAAAGTAAGAAAAGAAAAGGAATCAAACAATGAAGAAAACAAAAAGGACTTACCCGGCCATCTCCGGGACCTTCTTGGGCCCTTGCTGGCGCTGTCTCTTGGCCCGGGTCTCTAGCTTGGCCGTGCTCCCGCCGGCGGCTCGCTTCTTCTTCTGGGGCGCGGAAGTCGCCGAGGCGGCAGGCGGCCTCGTGCGCAGAGGCACCGCCCGGATCGGTCCCGTGGTGGACGTGGCCGGCTCCTCCTCCTCCTCCTGCTGCTCTGGCGAGGGCGGCGGGTTGTCCTCCCCTTGACCGCCCTGGTCGGGCACCACCGGCAGGTCATCGTCGCCGGCTTGGTCGCCGGCTTGGTCAGCCGGATCCACGTGATCCGACGTCCAGATCTTGTGCGCCAAGTCGCCGTCCTCGATTTCTTGGCGGGGGAAAATCTGGAAAGCAAGAACAGATGAATAACAAGTGGGCCACGCAGCCGCAAGTCGAAAAGCGCAAGCCGAAACATCAACTTACCCGCTCAGGCGGCGCGGCCCGGTCGTAAGGCGGCAGCCCCCACTCCCAGGCTTCCGGCATGTTGGCCTTGGTGATGTTGTTCACCCGGTGAGCAACTTGGGCCTTGGTGAGCGCCACCTTCGACGTCCGGGTCGGATCCAGCCGGCCGGACATATGCCCGATCTTATGGACGCGGCTCTGGAGTGGCAGCACCCGGCGCTCCATGTAAGTGCAGAGGAGGTCCTCGGGGCTCAGCCGGCCCCCAGTGACGCACTCCCCCAAGAAGTCCCACAGGAGGTTGACCTCCGCGTCCGGATCCGCCGACTTGGCGTTGTGACCCCAGTTGAGCCGGGTGGTCGGAGGAGCCGGATTATACTCCGGCAAGTTGATCCGGTCGAAGGCTGGGTTGGCGTTCTTCACGTAGAAGAACGACATCTGCGCGATTCTTCACCGAGTCGACAGTCGGAATCTTCGGGAAGAGCGAGCCGGCGCGGGGATATATGGAGGCGGCGCCGCAGGTCCTCAGGCGGCCCTCAGTCATTTGCGACTTGAGGTAAAAGAGCCGGCTCCAGAACTCCACGTCTGGCCACAAGCCGGCGTAGCCCTCCATGAAAGCCACGTAGCAGCTAAGGAGGACGCAGGCGTTGGCCGGCAAGTGGTGAGGCTGCAGACCGAAGAAATCCAGAAACCGGCGGAAGAAGTGCGAAGCCGGCAGACCCAGCCCGCGGTCAAAATGCGCCCCGAAGACCACGCGCTCGCCGGGTTGCGGCGTGGGCTCCACCTCCTTGCCTGGCGCCCGCGTGATAACCTCCCGAGGAATCCGGCGGAGGCGCACCAGCCGCTCGATGTCGTCGTCGTGCATATAAGAGCCCCTCCAGGACCCGCTGGCGGAGGCCATCATCGAAGAAGAGGAGGAAGAAGACCAAGAGAGATCAAAGGGCGAGGAAGAACCGCTTCTCACCGGAGGAGAGCGCGGTGGCGACGAGCGCAGCGTCGAGCCGCGGGGCCCCGTGGCGCCGGCTTGGCGTGCGGGCGGCTGCCGAACGGCGGAGAGTTCCGGCCGCGTAGGATCGCCGGAGTTCGCCAGGAGGTCGCCGGAGAAGAAGCGGCGGCGTGCAAGAGCGCTCAGGTGGAGTGAGAGAGAAGAGTGTGCGAGAGCGAGGAAGAAGAAGAGGGCGCCTCGTACCGCGCCGGGGGCATTTATAGCCGCCCGGCGCGCCGGTTGCGTGGCCACGTGGCGATCGTGGGCCACGTCGGGATTTCTCGCGGCCATAACTGCACCCACGACCGCTGCGGTTACCAGAAACCGCCGCGCCACTCCCCCACGACCGCACCGGATCCGGAGGAGACAGCGATGTGACCATACGAAACGGCCACGCTGACGAAGCCGTCAGAACGGTCAAGTCGGGCGCGGGACTCGAGGCGGCGGAGTTGCCGGTGCACCCAAGCCGGAGCCGGACGATAAAATCGACCCGGCCCCAAATTCTGGCAACAAGCCGGAAACATCATCAACACTTAAGAAAAAGTGAAAGCAACAGGAGCAAAAAAGGCGTCCGGCTAGAGGAAGCCGGACGGGGCGAGCCGGACGAGGGCGCAGCCGGCTGAATGAAAATTCTCAGCTGGCCCCTCCGGGAGCCGCCGGAAACAAGCGAGAGATATATAGAAGCCAGGGAAACCTGCCTAGGTCCTTCTTAACGCAGGACCTTGCCAGCTTCGGGGGCTAATGTCGGGGGGAAGACCCCGGGTAGGGCAATGGACGCGGAGCGGGCGGCTTGAGGACGGCCGGCTCGCGGCAAAGGCCGGCTGAGGAGCAGCCGGCTGGAGCCGTGGCCGGCTGCCTCGGAAGCCGGCTGGCTCTAAGTCCTAGTCGGCTTGGCTGCGGCCTTCAACGTTGTAGCTGGGCCGGCTTCCACAAGCTATATCCGACTGGGGTTTGTACCTCAGACCGACTCGAGGCTGGCGAGTCTTGCACTGGAAGGAACTGGGTAGGTGATCCGGGTTCAAAGGTCCACGCTGACCTCATCTCCCGTAAAGTACGGGGCACTGTAGAGCAGCAGTGCCACGCGCCGGACAGGCCATCATGGCGTACGTCGGACCATACGCGCTACAGAGCATGATGGCGACAACGACACCACCTCGCCATGCCGCTGACCTGAGCAGGCAGATGGGACGTGCCACTACGCTCAACGGCTCCCTGATGTCAGTGCCTCGGGAAGGAGCGGGAGCCGGAGCCGGCCATACCGGCCACTAGACTCTAGGGACTTATATGTAAAGTACCGGTGCCTATATAAGCCGGGCTACCCCCTCGTGCGGGGGACGATCGATCACTTCTCATTCACTAGTCTTAGAGCTGCCCTGTGAGAGAGACCTTCGTCTACCTTAGCCTCCCAGGAGCATCCGGATATACAGCTCAAGGAGCACCACTGTACTGTGTCACTATCATATACACTCATAGCAGGAGTAGAGGTGTTACCTCCATCGGAGGGCCTCGAACCTGGGTACGTCGCCGTGTCGCTCGTGCCCATACCCGCATCCGGATACCGCCGTGAGACCACAAGGAACCACATTGATTAGCCACCCTATGGCATATGTCATGACGATACCACGACAGTGGCTTCAGAGGCATCCTCCTTTTCGTCAGATCCCGCAGATTTTCGAGATTCTGCGGGTTCATTTGCAAAAGAGGGGGCATCTTGGTTATCGTCGGAGATAACAGCCCTTTCTTCGACTTCCCCACCTTCAGGAAGAGGAGGAAGTGAAACAAGATTTGGGTGGTCCTGTATAAAAGAAGGAAGGATGTCAGAAAGAAGTAACAACACAAATAGCAAGACAATAACAAATTACGGCGACAATTCTTACCTTAGGAAGCGCATTGGCGGCGCTGTATGGTTGTACGCGATAAGTGGAAGGGATAGAATCTTTCTTCTTGAGAGATGAAATTTTTCGGATAAGCCTATCCAAATCTTTGACTTCCAGATTCGTCGACAAGCGATCGGCATCTTTATCGCCAGCATAATTCCAGAAAGGGTTTTTGCGAGCCTGAAGAGGCTGCACCCTAGTCTTAAGGAAATACGCCGTAATTTGGATGCCTGATAATTCTTTTCCGCGAGTATTCTGCAACTCATGGATGCGGGTCATCAAGGCTTCCGTCGAAGTTTTTTCTTCCTCGGTGGCTTCTACGTCCCAAGAACGGCGGCGAAGGATTTTCTCGGCACCATCAAAGGGAGGGATATTGTCTTCAGCGCACCCATGGTTTTCTTCTCGAATATACAACCACTTCTTGCGCCATCCTTGAACGGAGTCAGGGAGTTTGACGTCGAAGTAATTGACAGAGGAGCGCACAGAAATAACAACGCCGCCTATATTATAGGCGACATTGGCAGAGCCATTACGGCGACAGAAGAAAATGCGCTTCCATAATGCCCAGTTAGGCTGGACACCAAGGAAGGCTTCGCAGAGGGTGATAAAGATGGAAATATGAAGGATAGAATTGGGCGTGAGGTGGTGAAGTTGGAGACCATAAACAAAAAGTAATCCCCGAAGAAAAGGGTGAATGGGGGCGGAAAGACCGCGGATGAGATGGTCAACAAAACTTACCCGATACCCCATTGGAGGGGTAGGGTAGCTCTCCTCACTGGGGAAGCGTAATGCCTGGGGTTTCGTGCTGATCCCCAGCTTCTTCAAGAGATTCGAGTCCTGGTTCGTGATCTTGGACCTCTCCCACTCCGCGGCTCCTAGATCCGCGGCAGCCATCGACGAATCGGGTGTGCTGTGCCTCGTCAAGCGACGCGGTGGCATCAACAATGGCGGAGAAGTGCAGTTGCGAGGAGAAGAGCTTTGAGAGCTGAGGAGCGCAGGAGGAAGTTTTGCAGAGAAAAGCAGGAGAACGGCGCGAGCGGAAGTGCTCGAGGTAGAAGAAGGGGATCTTATATAGAGGTGCGGTGAAGCGGCGGACCGTTGGATGGAAAAAATATGCGGGAGATGATAACCACGTGGAGATGAGGGTAAAAAAGTATTTTAACATCGACGAGGTTACAGATCGTGTGCCAGAAAAAGGGGAGAACATGTGTCCCCCACTTGCACGACGTGTCCGTTAGATCAGGAAATGGGACCCACAAGGCAGTGAAAGAGGCGGCAATAGTCAGTTTCCAAAATAGAAATCGTGGCTATCATCAGCAATGACGTCGTCAAAATGAAAGAAAAGCTCGACTACGAAGTTTGCAGAGATTATCGACACGCAAGGGTATCTCGAGAGCCTTTGTTCAAATACAAGTTTCTGCCCAAATGCTCGGGGGCTACTTTCAAAAAAATAAAAAAATTCGAGTATGGCAAGATAGAAATGGCGAGAGCCTATGACCAAATGCAAGCATTTGTTCATAGCCTCGGGGGCTACTCCCATCGGGAGCGCTGGTCGCGCACCCGATAAATAAAAAACTATCGAGAAGAATCATAAATATAGCGGCAACGGATACTAATCTGTGGAGCCTACACCCAAGCACAAGTCCTTGGATGTAGCCTCGGGGGCTACTCCCATCGGGAACGCTGTTCGCGTGCCCGATGAATTTTTATCAAAATAAAGAAACAGAAGTGAGTATATTTCGAGTTACACGAGATAACTCTACATATACTCCCATCGGGAAGACAAAATAAGTCATCAAATATGACTCGATAAAATGTGCTATTCCAAAGCCGAAAAGCACTCGACAATATATTCTCGAACGCCAAAGTTGCGATCAATTTCTGAATGCCGCAAATTTGCGAAGGTAAGACCCCGGATCCGTTCTGCGCTGGGCGTAGCATCGCCGAAGACTGCGCTCCGCTACTTTTATCCGTATCAACAGATACGAAGAAAAATCCTAACGGACGCGTTAGGTACTTGATAAATTTGACTGGGACTCGACAGAAAGGTAAGACCTTAAGCGGCACCTGTCGAAGTTTACACCAATATCCCGAGATCATGTCCGGGGACGTGATCTTGAAGTAGGTTTTTGCGGATTGCCACTAGAGCAGTTAACTAGTACCTGATCCGTCAGATGAACTAGCCCCAACTACCATTATCCCTGTACAATATAGAATTTTATGTGAAGAAGTATAACAAAAAGTTAAAGCTCTCGAATAAAAATAAACAGTGGAGATTTTCCCTGACTCTACGATTCAAGCAAAATCTCGGGGGCTACTGACATAGGCATCCCAAATGGGCCTGCCGAAGGTAGTACCCGGGGTTTACCGAAGGCCCACTACTCGAAGAATAAGAAGATTCGGAAGCCCAAGATATATTAAGGAAAGATAGAGTTGTAATAGGAAGTGTTATTTGTAATCTGGCGGTATGAGTTAGAAACCGTCCCGGACTCTGTAACTTGTGTATTACGAAACCCTCGGCTCCACCTCCTATATAAGGGGGAGTCGAGGGACAAAGAAAGAATCGAATCTATTGTCAACAGAACCCTAGTTTTCATAATCGTCGAGTACTTTTCGGCTGAAACCTTCGAGATCTACTTGCCCTCTACTTCTAACAAAACCCTAGTCTACGATCTGTAGGCATTGACAAAGTAATCCTTTGTCACTGGGTCTTTAGTAAACCCCGGGTACCATCTTCGGCAGGCCCATTGGGGATGCCTATGTCAATGGGAGAACAACTATTCGCAACCTAGAGACTCCTGCGCACCTCCTCACTGAATGCCCATGGTCGAAGAAGGTTTGGTCAGCTGTGGCAACAGGGTCGGGTTTGCACTCTTTGCAACCTTCCACACGGACAAGCAACTGGACAATTGCAGAATAGTTGCAACTCTGTCGTCTAAACTCGCCTACAAATAGAAGGAAGGGAACTCAAACCCTCCTACTCCTTACTGCATGGGAAATATGGCGTGAACGAAATAGGCGGATATTTCAAAAGGAAGAACTTTCAGTTGAAGGCCTAGTCTCGCGTATACGGGATGAAGCGACACTTTGGAACATGACCGGAGCAAAAATCCCTTTTGACCCAGGTGAAAGTGCATGGAGCCCCCATGTGTGGTTTTGGTAATTAATGACAATCCCTATGAACTAATGTTTGCATTGAGTTATATTTGTAGGTGTTGTCCATAGACAATGCTTGAACCATATGTTGGCTTCAAGGTTGCAATAAGAATAAATTGATGAAGGATATCAAGTGTCAAGTATGTCTTGAAGATGAAGATGAAGTGAGCCCTCAAGTTACTTCAAGACATCAACATGAAGAAATGAAGTGCAAGTTCAAGATGAGCCATCTCTAAGAGATCCTTTGCTTGACTCTTGCCATCCATATGGTGATCATGGATATGTGAAGATGCGCCAAAGAAGAAGCTCTCCCATGGTGGATTGTGGGGGAGCAATCCACAAGACTTCGTAAAGCAAGCTCAATCAAGAAAGGCGTTCCATCTTGTTGCGGTCAAGATCGTCATCATCGAGCTCAAGTGGAATGCGCAAGTTTAAGGTTTGCTCTTGATAGGGTTTCTTTCTTACCGGTCTCATGGTGTAGTTGGATACCGGTTTATAGTTTAGTTGTCGTACTATCAAGAGGGCTCTCGAGTGAGTAACTCGATCGTATCGTTCGGAGAGAGCTCAAACCTTTGCATCCTTGCATCATATTTCTTGGTTGTTATTTGGATCTTATCCATGTGGTTATTAGAGCTTGTGCTTATTCTCATGACAAGCTCTAGTTCATCGAAAACGGATTCCACATGAATCACTTGTTGCGTTTTCGATATTGGAGTTTTTCTCGGTTTCTCGTATTGAGAGGTTTCACTCTAAAATACATAGAAAAACCTACCCCACTTGTTCTTAAGATTTTCACTCTTTGTGTGGTAGCTCTTGTCATCCTCTTTACAACAAAGTTGGTTTCACCTAAATACAAGTCTCCTATCTCAAGTTGTTTCATTTTCCATATTGGAGGTTTTACCGGTTTGCCTTTTATAGATAGGTAAAAACTTTATTCATTTGATTATATCCTTGATACGTCTCCAACGTATGTATAATTTCTGATGTTCCATGCTTGTTTTATGACAATACCTACATGTTTTGTTCACACTTTATATCGTTTTGATGCGTTTTCCGGAACTAACCTATTGACGAGATGCCGAAGGGCCGATTGCTGTTTTTCGCTGTTTTTGGTTTCAGAAATCCTAGTAAGGAAATATTCTCGGAATCGGACGAAATCAACGCCCAGCATCTTAGGATCACGTGAAGCTTCCAGAACACCCGAGAGGGACCAGAGGGGGGCCACTGGGCCACCAGACACCACCCCGGCGCGGCCCAGGGGGGGGCGCCCCTAGTGTGTCGTCGCCCCGTAGCCCCTCCGAGGCTCCCCTTTCGCCTATATAAGCTCCCTGACCTAAAACCCCGAGAGGAATAAGCCACGGTACGAGAAACCTTCCAGAGCCGCCGCCATCGCGAAGCCAAGATCTGGGGGACAGGAGTCTCTGTTCCGGCACGCCGCCGGGACGGGGAAGTGCCCCCGGAAGGCTTCTCCATCGACACCGCTGCCATCTCCACCGCCATCTTCATCAACGTTGCTGCTCCCATAAGGAGGGAGTGATACGTCCCCGACGTATCCATAATTTCTGTCGTTCCATGCTTGTTTTATGACAATACTTACATGTTTTGCTTGCACTTTATGATGTTTTTATGCGTTTTCCGGAACTAACCTATTAACGAGATGCCACAGTGCCAGTTCCTCGTTTTCTGCTGTTTTTGGTTCCGGAAAGGCTGTTCGGGCAATATTCTCGGAATTGGACGAAATCAACGCCAAAGATCTTATTTTTCCCGGAAGCATCCGGAACACCGAAGAAGAGTCGGAGGAGAGCCAGGGGGCCACCAGGAGGGTGGGCCGCGCGGGCTAGCCCCAGGCCGCGCCCCCCTATGAGGAGGCCACCCTGTCAGCCCTCCTGCGCCGCCTCTTCGCCTATTTAACCCCTTTCGACCTAAAAACACCGTACCACAAGACGAAACTCCAGAAAGACTCCAGGGGCGCCGCCACCATCGCGAAACTCCAATTCGGGGGACAGAAGTCTCTGTCCCGGCACCCTGCCGGACGGGGAAGTGCCCCCGGAAGCCATCTCCATCAACGCCATCGCCTCCATCATGCTCCGTGAGTAGTTCCCCCATGGACTACGGGTTCTAGCTGTAGCTAGTTGGTATTCTCTCCCCCATGTACTTCAATACAATGATCTCATGAGCTGCCTTACATGATTGAGATTCATCCGATGTAATCGGTGTTGTGTTTGTCGGGATCCGATGGATTGTTACATTATGATTGTCTATCTACAAAGTTTATGAAGTTATTGTTGCTGCAATCTTGTTATGCTTAATGCTTGTCACTAGGGCCCGAGTGGCATGATCTTAGATTTGAGCTCTATAATTATTGCTTAGATTGTATCTACAAGTTGTATGCACATGTCACTGTCCGGAACCAAAGGCCCCGAAGTGACAGAAATCGGGACAACCGGAGGGGATGGCGGTGATGTGAGGGACACATGTTTTCACGGAGTGTTAATGCTTTGCTCTGGTACTCTATTAAAAGGAGTACCTTAATATCCGATGAGTTTCCCTTGAGGCCCGGCTGCCACCGGCTGGTAGGACAATAGATGTTGTGCAAGTTTCTCATTGCGAGCACGTACGACTAAATATGGAAAACATGCCTACATGATTAATGAATTGATGTTCTTTCTTAATGCCTTATCAATCCTATCAATTGCCCGATCGTAATTTGTTCACCCAACATTTGTTATTGGAGAGTTACCACTAGTGTAGATAGCTGGGAACCCCGGTCCATCTTTCATCATCATATACTCGTTCTACATGTCAACTATTTTCTGGTGCCATTGCTCTCATATTGCTATTACTGCTACTGTGTTACTCTGTTACTACTGCTCTCATATTCTTGCTACTTTCACATCACCCCTGTTGCTAGTGCTTTTCCGGGTGCAATCGAATTGACAACTCGGTTGTTAAGGCTTATAAGTATTCTTTACCTCCCTTGTGTCGAATCAATAAATTTGGGTTTTACTTCCCTCGAAGACTCGTTGCGATCCCCTATACTTGTGGGTTATCGGGGAGTAGTTCTCCATCGAGGCTCGAGGTCGTACCGGTAGCTATGTGGTTAATCTCTCTCCTATGTACTTCAATACAATGATCTCATGAGCCGCTTACATGATTGAGATCCATATGATGAGCTTTGTATCGCTACTAGTTATGTGCTACTCATGTGATGTTATTAAAGTAGTCTATTCCTCCTGCATGGTGTAAAGGTGACTAGTGTGTGCACCGTGTGGTTCTTGTCGTAGGCTATGATCATGATCTCTTGTAGATTGTGGAGTTAATTGTCATTATGATAGTATTGATGTGATCTATTCCTCCTTTCATAGTGTAATGTGGACAGTGTGTGCGCTATGTTAGTTCTTGGTTTATTTTGCAATGATCTATTATGCTCTAAGGTTACTTGAATATGAATGTCGAATGTTGTGGAGCTTGTTAACTCCGGCATTGAGGTGCTCTTGTAGCCCTACACAACGACTGGTTTTTGTCATCCAACAAAAGAGTGTATGTAGCACATATGAGAAAGAGGTATTTATTATGCGATCAATGTTGAGAGTGTCCACTAGTGAAAGTATGATCCCTAGGCCTTGTTTCCAATACTGCAAACACCGCTTGCTTACTGTTCTGTTGCATGTTTACTCGCTGCCATATTTTATTCAGATTGCTATTACCACTCATACTCATCCATATTACTTGCATCTCACTATCTCTTCGCCGAACTAGTGCACCTATACATCTGACAAGTGTATTAGGTGTGTTGGGGACACAAGAGACTTCTTGCTTTGTGGTTGCGGGGTTGCTTGAGAGGGATATCTTTGACCTCTTCCTCCCTGAGTTCGATAAACCTTGGGTGATCCACTTAAGGGAAAACTTGCAGCTTTTCTACAAACCTCTGCTCTTGGAGGCCCAACACTGTCTACAAGAATAGAAGCTCCCGTAGACATCAAGCATATTTTCTGGCGCCGTTGTCGGGAGGAAAGGTAAAAGGTACTCACACTCCGGATCTCGGCTACTAAGCTATTTTCCGGCGCCGTTGTAAGTACTCGAAGCTATTTCCTTTAGATCCTGCAATTGCATCTTTTTGTTTCTTGTTTTTATTTACACTAGTTAGGCATAATGGAAAGTAACAATGAGCTTCTTATTCTATTTCCTGAGTTAAGACATGGATTGTTTGCTGCGAAAATTAAAAAACCTATGGAATCTTATTTGCATGCTAGTAGCAATGATATTAGTATGAACGCTTTGAACACCATTGTTGTTAATTATATGGAAAATTCTAAGCTTGGGGAAGCTGGTTTTGATGAGCATGATATTTTTAGTCCCCCAAGCATTGAGGAGAAAATTTTCTTTGATGATACTTTGCCTCCTATTTATGATGATTATAATGATAGTGGTCTTTTGGTGCCGCCTACTATGGAGAGTAAATTTTATTATGATTATATTATGCCTCCTACACTTGATGAGAATAATAATGATAGCTACTTTGTTGAATTTGCTCCCACTACAACTAATAAAATAGATTATGCTTATGTGGAGAGTAATAATTTTATGCATATGGCTCATGACAAGAATGTTATATGTGATAGTTATATTGTTAAGTTTGTTCATGATGCTACTGAAAGTTATTATGAGAGAGGGAAATATGGTTATATGCATCTTAATAATATTAAGTTTCCCCTCTTTATGTTGAAAATATTGAAATTGCGCTTGTGTTGCTTTTCTATGCTTACCACTTTGTTCTTCATGAATTTATTTGTGTACAAGATTCCTTTTCATAGGAAGCATGTTAGACTTAAATGTGTTTTGAATTTGCCTCTTGATGCTCTCTTTTGCTTCAAATACTATTTCTTGCGAGTGCATCATTAAAACTGCTGAGCCCATCTTAATGGCTATAAAGAAAGAACTTCTTGGGAGATAACCCATGTGTTTATTTTACTACAGCAATTTTTGTTTTGTTGAGTCTTGGAAGTTTTTTACTACTGTAGCAACCTCTCCTTATCATGTTTTTGTGCCAAGTAAAGTCTCTATGGTAAAGTTGATGCTAGATTTGGATTGCTGCGCAGAAACAGATTTTCTGTCTGTCACGAATTTGAGCAGAAGTCTGTAAAAAAATCAAAAAATCTGCAAATTTACGTGTGTGATCCACAGATATGTACGCAACTTTCATTAGTTTTGAGTTTTTCCGTTTGAGCAAGTTAAGTGCCCCTTTCAGGTTCGTCTTTACGGACTGTTCTGTTTTTGATAGATTCTGCCTTTTATCTCGCATTGCCGCTTTTGTTAAGTTGAATGAGTTTCTTTGTTCCATTAACTTTCAGAAGTTTTGTGCAATGTCCAGAAGTGTTAAGAATGATTGTGTCACCTCTGAACATGTGAATTTTGATTATGCACTAACCCTCTAATGAGTTTGCTTGAAGTTTGGTGTGGAGGAAGTTTTCAAGGGTCAATAGAAGAGGGTGATATACTATGATCAAGAAGAGTGAAAGGTCTAAGCTTGGGGATGCCCCGGTGGTTCATCCCTGCATATTTTAAGAAGACTCAAGCATCTAAGCTTGGGGATGCCCAAGGCATCCCCTTCTTCATCGACAACATTATCAGGTCACTTCTAGTGAAACTATATTTTTATTCAGTCACATCTTATGTACTTTACTTGGAGCGTCTGTGTGCTTTTATTTTTGTTTTGTTATCTTAGTTTTCTGAATAAGTTCATCCTTGTGTGGGAGAGAGACACGCTCCGCTTTTTCATATGAACACTAGTGTTCTTCGTTTATGCTTTTAATGTTGAAGGGCGAAAGTTGATCGCTTCACTTGTTGCTATTTGGTTGGAATCATAAAATGCTTCATATGGTCTTGAATAATTTGATACTTGGCAATTGTTTTGAGCTCTCATAAATCATGTTTAAGCTCTTGCATTATGTAGTTTAAATCTAGTAATGAAGAACTACCGTAGAGCTTGTTGAAATTTGGTTTGCATGATTGGTCTCTCTAAGGTCTAGATATTTTCTCGTAAAGTGTTTGAGCAACAAGGAAGACAGTGTAGAGTTTTATAATGCTTGCAATATGTTTTTATGTAAGTTTTGCTGTACCGGTTCATACTTGTGTTTGCTTCAAACAACCTTGCTAGCCTAAGCCTTGTATTGAGAGGAATTACTTCTCGTGCATCCAAAACCTTGAGCCAAAACCTATGCCATTTGTGTCCACCATATCTACCTACTATGTGGTATTTCCTGCCATTCCAAGTAAATACTTCATGTGCTACCTTTAAACAATTCAAAAGTTATTATCTCTTATTTGTGTCAATGTTTTATAGCTCATGAGGAAGTATGTGGTGTTTTATCTTTCGATCTTGTCATTTACTTGACGGACTTTCACAATGGACTAGTGGCTTCATCCGCTTATCCAATAATTTTGCAAAAAGAGCTGGCAATGAGGTTCCCAGCCTCAATTAATTAACTTGCATTAATAATTCTCTTCACATGTTTTGCTCTGATCTATCAGTAAGAAACTTAAATTTGCAAATAGACACTTCTCCATGGTATGTGAATGTTGGAAGGCACCCGAGGATTCGGTTAGCCATGACTTGTGTAAGCAAAAGGTTGGGGGGAGTGTCATCTAATAAATAAAACTAAAGTACATGTGTAAACAAAAGAGAAGAGGGATGATCTACCTTGCTGGTAGAGATAACGTCCTTCATGGGAGCCGCTCTTGAAAGTCTGGTTGATAAGGTAGTTAGAGTACCCATTACCATTCGTTGACAACAACAAACACCTCTCAAAATTTTACTTTTATGCTCTCTATATGATTTCAAAACTTGAAAAGCTCTAGCACATGATTTTATCCCTGCTTCCCTCTGCGAAGGGCCATTCTTTTACTTTTATGTTGAGTCAGTTTACCTATTTCCTTCCACCTCAAAGAGCAAACACTTGTGTGAACTGTGCATTGATTCCTACATACTTGCATATTGCACTTGTTATATTACTTTACATTGATAATATCCATGAGATATACATGTTATAAGTTGAAAGCAACCGCTGAAACTTAATCTTCCTTTGTGTTGCTTCAATAGCTCTACTTTGAATTTATTGCTTATGAGTTAACTCTTATGCAAGTCTTATGATGCTTGTCTTGAAAGTACTATTCATGAAAAGTTTTGCTATATGTTATCTATTTGTTAGCAAACTATAGATCATTGCTTTGAATCACTCCATTCATGTCATATGCTTTACAATAATGTTGATCAAGATTATGATGGTAGCATGTCACCTCAGAAATTATTCTTGTTATCGTTTACCTACTAGAGGGCGAGTAGGAACTAAGCTTGGGGATGCTGATACGTCTCCAACGTATCTATAATTTCTGATGTTACATGCTTGTTTTATGACAATACCTACATGTTTTGTTCACACTTTATATCGTTTTGATGCGTTTTCCGGAACTAACCTATTGACGAGATGCCGAAGGGCCGGTTGTTGTTTTCTGCTGTTTTTGGTTTCGAAATCCTAGTAAGGAAATATTCTCGGAATCGGACGAAATCAACGCCCAAGCATCTTAGGATCACGCGAAGCTTCCGGAACACTCGAGAGGGACCGGAGGGGGCCACGGGCCACCGGACACCTTGGCCGGCGCGGCCCAGGGGGGCGCCGCCCTAGTGTGTCGTCGCCCCGTCAGCCCCTCCGAGCGCTCGCCTTTCGCCTATATAAAGCCCTCGGACCTAAAACCCCGAGAGGAATAAGCCACGGTACGAGAAACCTTCCGGAGCCGCCGCCATCGCGAAGCTCAAGATCCGGGGGACAGGAGTCTCGGTTCCGGCACGCCGCCGGAGCGGGAAGTGCCCCGGAAGGCTTCTCCATCGACACCGCTGCCATCTCCACCGCCATCTTCATCACCGCTGCTGCTCCCATGAGGAGGGAGTAGTTCTCCATCGAGGCTCGGGGCTGTACCGGTAGCTATGTGGTTAATCTCTCTCCTATGTACTTCAATACAATGATCTCATGAGGTGCTTACATGATTGAGATCCATATGATGAGCTTTGTATCGCTACTTAGTCTATGTGCTACTCTAGTGATGATGTTATTAAAGTAGTTCTATTCCTCCTGCATGTGTATAAAGGTGACTAGTGTGTGCACCGTGTTAGTACTTGGTTGTAGGCTATGATCATGATCTCTTGTAGATTGTGGAGTTAACTGTCATTATGATAGTATTGATGTGATCTATTCCTCCTATCATATGCATGTAATGTGGACGAGTGTGTATGCTATGCTAGTTCTTGGTTTATTTTGCAATGATCTATCTATACACTAAAGGTTACTTAAATATGAATGTCGAATGTTGTGGAGCTTGTTAACTCCGGCATTGAGGTGCTCGTGTAGTCCTACGCAACGTGGTGTTCATCATCCAACAAAGAGTGTATGTAGCACATATGAGATAGAGGTATTTATTATGCGATCAATGTTGAGAGTGTCCACTAGTGAAAGTCTATTCCCTAGGCCTTGTTCCTAAATACTGCGAGTTACTACCGCTTGCTTACTACGTTCGCGTTACTACTACGTTTACTCGCTTGCTCATCATTTTATTCAGCATATCGCTGCAATACCACTACCATCAACTACACGCCAAGCACTTTTCGCACCGTTGCACTGCTCATACTTATTTATACCACTCGTATTTCACTATCTCTTCGCCGAACTAGTGCACCTATTAGGTGTGTTGGGGACACAAGAGACTTCTTGCTTTGTGGTTGCAGGGTTGCATGAGAGGGATATCTTTGACCTCTTCCTCCCTGAGTTCGATAAACCTTGGGTATCCACTTAAGGGAAACTTGCTGCTGTTCTACAAACCTCTGCACTTGGAGGCCCAACACTGTCTACAGGAAAGGAGGGGGAACGTAGACATCAGGTGGCTAAAGGTGGAGGGAGGCCACATCGCTGTGTGAAAGGCACCATGGCCATGCATACATTGTCTCGAGGCGCTTGCTCAAGATCCATTGTCGAAGCCATGCCTCCAAGCCACAACAGAGGGAGGGGAGATGGAGATGTAGGACAACGTTGCATAGAAAACAAAAATTTTCCTACCGCAAACACGCAATCCAAGCCAAGATGCAATCTAGAAGACGGTAGCAACGAGGGGGTATCGAGTCTCACCCTTGAAGAGATTCCAAAGCCTACAAGATGAGGCTCTTGTTGCTGCGGTAGACGTTCACTTGCCGCTTGCAAAAGCGCGTAGAAGATCTTGATCACGATCGGTTCCGGCGCCACGAACGGGCAGCACCTCCGTACTCGGTCACACGTTCGGTTGTTGATGAAGACGACGTCCACCTCCCCGTTCCAGCCGGGCAGCGGAAGTAGTAGCTCCTCTTGAATCCGACAGCACGACGGCGTGGTGTCGGTGGCGGTGTAGAAGTCCGGCGGAGCTTCGCTAAGCTATGCGGGATGTGGAGGAGCGGCGGCTAGGGTTTGGGGAGAGGGGGCGCCGGCCACTAAGGGGTGCGGCCACCTTGGTGGTTCTTGGGTGGTCGGCCCCCTCCCCTTGGTCCCTCATTATATAGGTGGAACCCCAAGAGGTGGTGTCCAAGTCTTCGAATAAGACCCGAACCAAATCCTTCCATAGGAGGGGCAATCCTAGCCCAACTAGGACTCCCACCCAAAGGTGGGATTCCCACCTCCCATGTGGGGTGGCCGGCCCCCTAAGGGGAGTCCACTTGGGACTCCTCCCCCACTAGGGTTGGCCGGCCATGGAGGTGGAGTCCCTTGTGGACTCCACCTTCCTTGGTGGTTTCTTCCGGACTTTTCTAGAACCTTCTAGAACCTTCCATAGAACCTTCCGCGATATTTTATTCACATAAAATGACATCCTATATATGAATCTTATTCTCCGACCATTCCGGAACTCCTCGTGATGTCCGGGATCACATCCGGGACTTCGAACAAATATTCGAACTCCATTCCATAATTCAAGTACTACCATTTCAACATCCAACTTTAAGTGTGTCACCCTACTGGCTCGAGAACTATGTGGACATGGTTGAGTACTCACTCCGACCAATAACCAATAGCGGGATCTGGAGATCCATAATGGCTCCCACATATTCAACGATGACTTTAGTGATCGAATGAACCATTCACATACATTACCAATTCCCTTTGTCTCACGATATTTTACTTGTCCGAGGTTTGATCTTCGGTATCACTCTATACCTTGTTCAACCTCGTCTCCCGACAAGTACTCTTTACTCGTACCGTGGTATGTGGTCTTTTATGAACTTATTCATATGCTTGCAAGACATTAGACGACATTCCACCGAGAGGGCCCAGAGTATATCTATCCGTCATCGGGATGGACAAATCCCATCGTTGATCCATATGCCTCAACTCATACTTTCCGGATACTTAATCCCACCTTTATAGCCACCCATTTACGCAAGTGGTGTTTGGTGTAATCAAAGTACCTTTCCGGTATAAGTGATTTATATGATCTCATGGTCATAAGGACTAGGTAACAATGTATCGAAAGCTTATAGCAAATAACTAAATGACGAGATCTTATGCTACGCTTAATTGGGTGTGTCCATTACATCATTCATACAATGATATAACCTTGTTATTAATAACATCCAATGTTCATGATTATGAAACTAATCATCCATTAATCAACAAGCTAGTTTAAGAGGCATACTAGGGACTTCTTGTTGTCTACATATCACACATGTACTAATGTTTCGGTTAATACAATTCTAGCATGATATATAAACATTTATCATAAACATAAAGATATAAATAATAACCACTTTATTATTGCCTCTAGGGCATATCTCCTTCGACCTCCCACTTGCACTAGAGTCAATAATCTAGATTACATTGTAATAAACCTAACACCCATGGCATTCCGGTGTTGGTCATGCTTTGCCCTAGGGAGAGCTTTAGTCAACGGATCTCGCTACATTCAGATCACTGTGTACTTTGCAAATCTTTACTTCTCCATCTTCGATGTACTCGCGAATCGAGTGGTAACGCAGCTTGATATGCTTCAGCCTCTTGTGTGACCTTGGCTCTTGTGCATTGGCGATGGCACCCATGTTATCACAGTAAATGATTAATGGGTCCAATGCACTAGGAACCACACCGAGCTCTACAATGAACCTCTTCATCCATACCGCTTCTGATGAAGCCTCTGAAGCCGCTATGTACTCGATTCCGTTGAAGACTTCGCCACCGTGCACTCGCTTCGAGCTTGCCCAGCTCATCGCAGCACCATTCAATATAAACACGTACCCGCATTGTGACTTAGAGTCATCAGGATCGTTGTTCCAACTTGCATCGGTGTAACTTGTTACAACGAGCTCTTGGTCACCTCCATAACAAAGAAACATATCCTTAGTTCTTTTCAAGTACTTCAGATATTCTTGACCGCTGTCCAGTGCTCCATTCCTGGATCACTTTGATATCCGCTAGTCAAACTAACGAGCATGCGCTATATCCGGTCTTGTACATAGCATGGCATACATAATAGAGCCTATCTGCCGAAGCATAGGGGATTTGATTCATCCTTTCTCTTTCTTCTGCCGTAGCCGGTCCTTGAGTCTTACTCAAGACCTTGCCTCGGTAACATAGGTAAAAACCCTTTCTTACTTTCGTCCATTCTAAACTTCTTTAGAATCTTGTCCAGGTATGTACTCGTGATAGCCCTATTAGGCGTCTTGATCTATCTCTATAAATCTTGATGCCTAATATATATGATGCTTCACCAAGGTCTTTCATTGAAAAACTGTTATTCAAATAACCTTTTACACTCGCTTAATAGTTCTATATCATTCCCGATCAATAATATGTCATCTACATATAATATCGTGAATGCTACAGAGCTCCCACTCACTTTCTTGTAAATACAGGCCTCTCCATGACACTCGTATAAACCCGAAGTCTTTGATCACCTTATCAAAGCGTCGGTTCCAACTTCTCGATGCTTGCTTCAGTCCATAGATTGAACGCTGAAGTTTGCATACTTTGTCGACATTTTTAGGATCAACAAAACCTTTGGGTTGTACCATATACAACTCTTCCTCAATGTCTCCATTAAGGAACGCCGTTTTGACATCCATCTGCCAAATCTCATAATCGAAAAATGCAGCTATTGCTAACAAAATCCTCACAGATTTTAGCTTCGCTACGGGTGAGAAAGTTTCATCGTAGTCAATACCTTGAATTTGTCGGAAACCCTTTGCGACAAGTCGAGCTTTATAGACAGTAATATTACCATCAGCATCTGTTTTTCTCTTGAAGATCCATTTATTCTCGACAGCCTTTCGGATATCAGGTAAGTCTACCAAAGTCCATACTTTGTTATCATACATGGATCCCATTTCGGATTTCATGGCTTCTTGCCATTTGTTGGAATCTCGGGCTCATCATCGCTTCTTCATACGTCGCAGGGTCCTCATCATTGTTATCCACAATCATGACATTTAGACAAGGATCATACCAATCAGGAGTGGCACGTTCCCTTGTCGATCCGCGAGGTTCAGTAGTTTCCTCGTTCGAAGTTTCATGATCATTATCATTAGCTTCCTCTCGTTGCCGGTGTAGGCGGTACGGGTACATCTTCCGGTCATTGCGCTACTCCGATCAACGAGTATAGATTCATTAATCTCATCGAGTTCTACTTTTCTTCCAGTCACTTCTTTAGTGAGAAATTCTTTCTCAAGAAAGGTTCCGTTCTTAGCAACAAAGATTTTGCCTTCGGATCTGTGATAGAAAGTGTACCCTATAGTTTCCTTAGGGTATCCTATGAAGACGCATTTCTCCGCTTTAGGTTCTAGCTTGTCCGGTTGTAACTTTTTTACATAGGCTTCGCAACCCCAAACTTTAAGGAACGACAGACTTAGGTTTCTTATTAAACCATAATTCATACGGTGTCGTTTCTACGGATTTTGATGGTGCTCTATTTAAAGTGAATGCGGCTGTCTCTAATGCATAACTCCAAAATGATAACGGCAAATCGAGTAAGAGACATCATAGAACGAACCATATCTAAGAGAGTTCGATTACGACGTTCGGACACACCGTTTCGTTGTGGTGTTCCCGGCGGTGTCAATTGTGAAAGTATTCCGCATTTCTTTAAATGCATGCCAAACTCATAACTCAGATATTCACCTCCGCGATCGGATCGTAGAAATTTAATCTTCTTGTTACGTTGATTTTCTACTTCACTTTGGAATTCCTTAAACTTCTCAAAAGTTTCGGATTTATGTTTCATGAAATAGATATACCCATATCTACTCGGATCATCCGTGAAGGTTAGAACATAACGATAACCACCGCGCGATGCTACACTCATTGGTCCGCACACATCGGTATGTATGATTTCCAATAAGTCGGTAGCTCGCTCCATCATACCAGTAAAATGGAGTCTTAGTCATTTTTCCCATTAGACATGCTTCGCATCTATCAAGTGACTCAAAGTCAAGTGATTCAAGTAATCCATCGGTATGGAGTTTCTTCATGCGTTTCACTCCAATATGACCAAGACGACAGTGCCACATATAAGTAGAATTATCATTCAATTTAATTCGCTTAGCATCAATGTTATGTATATGCGTATCACTACTATCGAGATCTAATAGAAATAAGCCATTCTTTTGTGGTGCTCGACCATAAAAGATATTATTCATAAAAATAGAACAACCATTATTCTCAGACTTGAATGAATAACCGTCTTGCATTAAACAAGATCCGGATATAATGTTCATGCTCAACGCAGTACATAATAACAATTATTTAGGCTTAAAACTAATCCCGAAGGTAGATGTAGAGGAAGTGTGCCGACTGCGATCACATTGACCTTGGATCCGTTTCCAACGCGCATCGTCACTTCATCTTTCAGCAGTTGTCGTTTATTCTTTAGTTCCTGTTTCGAGTTACAAATATGAGCAACCGAACCAGTATCAAATACCCAGGTACTAGAACGAGAACTAGTGAGATAAACATCTATAACATTGTTGACTGCCAAAACCCACCGGCGGGCAGCGGCCTTGTCAACACTGTAGAGCCGGGGGGAGCCTAGAGCTGCGGCTGGCTGAGACCCCTCCGAGCGACGGCCCGCAATGCTCTTCTGGTCACACGCGGCGTTGCGAAGTGCAAGGGCGTGCCACCTGACCTATACCTAGTCGGGAAGGTGATGAGATTGCCTCGCTTAGTTTCCTGCGGGGCATACATGTAAACGTTAAATACGAGCCTCGATCGGCTCTCGGGTTATCTCGTGAATCGGCTCAAAGAGCCGATCCACCCATGATCCGTACGGGGTGCACGAATACTTGGTGGTCCCGCTTGATCAAGATGAAGCTAATGAGATCTACGACGATTTAGGGTTTTCACCACATAATCGGATCATCCTACTCCGAGGTTGGGCCGGATGGCCACGCACGGTGCTCGTAAGCCGATCCTAAACAAGGCCGGAAAACCAACATGAAGTTGATCCTAGGAACATCCCGTTTAGGACTTGCGAACGCCACCCTACGTGCCACAGGATCCTCCCCCCCTTTGTAAGGCCAAACTATTGCAGATATTAAACTAATCCTTGTAGAACAAGGAGCAATCGTAACGGATCAGATCTACTAAATAATGATCAAGCGGGGTGCCACCCCCACACCTGAGATAGGCGTGAGGACGGCTAGATATGCGAGGGTTGCACTACGTAAGCATGCTTAAACGAAGAACAATGCAAACCCTAACACATCTAATGATAACTACGTTGCTCGCCATCAAAAGCGCTTCAGTACGAGCAACGCATGAACAACGTGGGGCTTGTGCTGCCTAGATCGCAAGATGCGATCTAGGCAGCATGTCGCTACTCGATAGAAACCCTCGAGACGAAGGAGTTGGCGATGCGCCGAGATTGGTTTGTTTTTGGGGTTGAACGTGAGTTGTTGTTTATTCCATAAACCCTAGGTACATATTTATAGTCCAGGGGACTTTCTAATGCGGGCGTGCACCAAACCGTGCACGAATAAGATTCTATCTCTAAACTAAGATACGACCTAATATGTTACAGATACACGGGCAATTAAGCCCAACTTGGTAAAAAGGCCGATCCACATACTTCTTCTATATATATTCTCCCAAGCCCATCTCGATCGCGGCCCACCTCCTGATTTAGCCAAAATCTGGTGATAACACATGCCCCCCTGGTTTTGGTAATGATAATTTCAAAACCACTCTGTTTTTCCTCGGAGGGTCATGTCACGACGGAGCGGAAGCTGTCGCAGCACGCCTTATCACGACGACTTGCCTTCCCAACTTCTCTGCACGATTTGACAGTTTTGGCACCATGTCCTCGAGAACTGCTCGGAAATTAAAACCCCCACCTCCTTTTATTTAGCCACAACGAACAGTTCTCTCCTTTACCCCTTCCGCAGTAGTGCTCCAAAAAACCCTCCCCTGTAACCATGTCCTCTTCCTCTTCCTCTTCTTCGTCGGATCCTTCCCACGTGTCTTCTCCCATCCGAGAGTCGACGCCCTCGTGGGGTACACAAGCGGCGTATGACATCCTTGCCCCGACGAAGTGGGACAAAGAGGACCATGACTCCTCCGTCTGGTCCGAGGATGACAAATCCCAAACCGATGGGGAGAGCGACCTCCGCTTCCTTGCCGACGAGGAAGTAGTGGAGGAAAGCGAAGACGACCGTCTCTCTTGGGCGGACTTCACCACCTCCGAGGAGGTGAAGGAAGAGGGAGAGGAGGAGGAGGATGAAGATAGCTCCTCCGACGAGCCGCCGGCCAAACGCCGCCACCTCTGGCCCGGGAACTTCGGCGACGTCAACAGGTGACGACGACGCCGACGAAGAGGACGAAGACGACGAGGGTCCTATCGGCGGCCGCTGGAGCGGCGACGACGAGCCGGCGGGGAGTAGCACCGGCGGTGGCGACGGCGGTGACGACGACGACGACGAGGGCAGCAGCGGCCCCTAGATAGGGTCTTAGCATAGGACTAGCGTAGCGAGACGGGGCAATGTATCCCCCTGGTCTTCTCTTTTGAGGGCAATCAGCTCTTCTCTCGTAAGAAATCCGGCTCATCAATGAAGAAATTCCCCAACTCGATTTTGCCGATTCCATTTATGATAATTTAGCCGATTGTCTTCCCTCCCGATTCTCGCCGATCGCCACACTAGACCATGCCCAACAAGCCGATGGCATCGCGCCGGCCTCCCACACTAGATTTTGAGATAGATCCATCTAGACCCAAACTCCTTGCCACACAAGTCCAAGCCTTATTCGCGCGAATCCACAGATCTCATTCAAGATGACATGTTGGACCTAGCGGCAAAACTCCTGAAATAATGTCAGGTCTCCTTTTCCTTATTCTCTCCGAATTCTGCTCGTTCGGCTCCGACAGCTTCCCTCTACAATGAACACCGTCTTTTGAACGAGCCGACACGAAGAGCGGGCCCACCTTGACAGAGTTGGTTAGACTTCGAGGGCGAGCTGCCCCCCGAGCCTTAGCCACGGCGAGGGTAAAGGATGGATCATCACCATTGAGATTTCGGGGCGGGCCCAACCCTGTTCAAGAGAATTACCCCGCAGAGCCACCAGCCGATTACCTCCCTTCCGTTGAGGGTCCATACAGCCGATCCGAGCAAGCTATGATAATTTTGCAACATAGGCACCGTTCTTCGGGTAACTTGCGGTGCAGAGTTCGGCCGATCCCAACGAGATCGGCTCCCCGGAGCGAGACCTTCAAAGTGAGCTGCCCCCGGGCCTTCAAGGTAAGAATAGCAGCGAGCTGATTACGTCAATCATCCTTGGTTTCTAACTCACAACGCCGTATCAACCGATTTAGAACAAATCGGCTCTTTTAGAATGGGGGAACTCCGGGACGAGCCGCCCTCCCCGAGCTTCTTTAGTCCAAACCTTGCGCCTTGCCGATCGGATCAGCTCATCATCTTCGGCAGCTGAAGCACCTTCCGGTGAGAACGTTTTCGTGTTTCGACGCTCCCCGGACTCTTGGAGGGAACTACCCCTCTCGCTCTTAAGTCGATGCTCGTCGCATCGGCTATGCCTGAAATTTTTCGATTTTTTTTTATTTTTCCGGCCGACTTGTATATCGGCCCCCCATGTTCCAATACCCATCAACGGAAGATGAAATGGTTCTGTTGCACACCCTCGTACTTTATATACTCGGGTGTCCCCCGAGCCGATTCTGTCAAGAGAATTGATGGTATCGGCTCTGTTGGATAACATGTTGAACCCAAGCAGAATGGTGGGCGAGGATATTCCCGGCCGATTACTGGAATCGGCCTCCACGTTGTTTGCTCAGTGAAGGTCTTGTAATGCTCCTTCACAGATCTCTGGGGCCGATCACAAGGATCAGCCTCGCCGACTTGCACATTGCTTGGATTACACTACACGGTCAGGCCAGTGGATAAAACTAGCTTAACCCTTCCCTTCGTCACATCGATGCGCTCGCAGTCGTCTAATTTGATGCCTGAAAGGGGTTCTTGGCCTGCTACTTCCCATGCGTTCATGCCAGCCGTTGAAACCTCGGCCGAGTCGTCGGCTTGGACGACCTCTACCTCATCCCCATCCCACTGTATTATGCATTGGTGCATCGTGGAGGGAATGCAGCAGTTGGCGTGGATCCAATCTCTTCCTAGCAAAACAGCATAACTGCTCGTGCTATCAACGATAAAGAACGCCGTGGGGATGGTTTTCCTTCCTACGGTCGGATCCACATTCGGAACTCCTTGTGCTTCGGATGCTTGGCCGTTGAAGTCGCTCAACGTTACGTTGGTCTTGATTAGATCCGAACTCGAGCGTCCCGGCCCGACGTAGCATAGAATACGGCATGATGTTAACCGCCGCTCCGGTGTCCACCAAGCATCCCGTTTACTGGGCCTCCCATCAATATACCCTCGTAAGTACAGGGCCTTCAGATGCCTGTAGCTCCTACCCCGTGGCTTCTCAAAGATAACCGGCCGTGGGCCGCAGTCAAGTTGTGCCACGGAGGTCTCGTCTAACCCTGGGGCATTGAACTCCGAAGGGAGGATAAACACCATATTTGTGCCAGCCGATGTTTCATCATCGGCTTTTCTCGTTCGGGGCGCCACTCTTTTCTTCGTGGCTGACCTTCCTCGTCCAAGGTTCGCAGAATTTTGGCGGCCAGATCGGGCCGTGCCCTCCTTAGCGTGCGCGAGATATAATCTTTCGGCTTCTTTCAACCCTGCGGACGCCTGGACTCTTTGCTTACGGGAATGGCTGAGCCCATCGAGGTACCGTCCGGACCGATGATATTTGTATTCTTCACTATCGTCCTCTAGCTCCTCGAGATCTTCCATCCGAGGGGCTCGGCACGCTTGTCCCGATGCGGGAAAGGCCCTAGCCGGCCGAACGCGGACACGTTAGCGGCACCCTTCTTTCTTTGTTTGCATTCTGGGCAGTCCTCGATTGTTGGCAATCGGCTCATCCCTGAGTTCCAGCAATGTTTGAAAAACGGGCAGTCCCAGTGCTTATCCATGTCACTCCGTCCCCTTGGCCTCCCTCCGGCGCGTCGGCTGCACCTTTTGTTGCTTCTACCATGTTGGCGGTACCTTCCGACCTCGGCATCAGACCGGACGTTCCTCTCATCGTCGGCGTCGTAGCGCCGACGTCGGTCTTGGTGTTGCTCGTATTTGCTGAGAGGGTGCTTGGAGTGTGGGCGTTGATACCACATGCTTTTTATTCCCTCCCTTGCCAGGTACCGCATGTCCTCGCCTCGGGGTTGGCCGCGCGGATCACCCCCCTCTTCATCCTTGCCACGGGAGTGGCTGCCTTCCGTTTCCCCTTTGTCATGGCGGCTTGCAGATCCTGCCACATTGACACCAAAGGAACACTTTGGCCGATCTATGGGGTGGCTGAGATCCACCGTGTCGACGCCGGGCCCCGGGCGTGGGTTCCTACCAAGCCCGATACCGTGCGGCCGGGTCTTCTCGGCGGAGCCGCCGAGTTCGGCTCCCGGGGTTGCCTTGATCCCGTCATGTTCCCTTCCGAGCTCCTTGGGTAGATCCCCATGCTTCGGAGACTTGGTGCGCTCCTCCAACGGGGTGGAGAGATCCCTCTCCTCAAGCGCGCCTTCGGGCGTGGAGCCCCTCCCCCGACGCCATGGGAGTGGGTTCGGTGGGAGGAGCCGAAGAGTGCGGCTTCGAGGATGGCTTTGATCTCGTCGCATGTGATCGGCGTGCCGTCCGCCATCTCGGATGTAGATGGCGATGTGGTTGATGTAGACGATTGTCCCACCGGGCGTGCCGGAATGTGTTGATCGCCAAAACCCACCGGCGGGCAGCGGCCTTGTCAACACCGTAGAGCCGGGGGAGCCTAGAGCTGCGGCTGGCTGAGACCCCTCCGAGCGACGGCCCGCAATGCTCTTCGGTCACACGCGGCGTTGCGAAGTGCAGGGCGTGCCACCCGACCTATACCCGGTCGGGAAGGTGATGAGATTGCCTCGCTTAGTTTCTCGCAGGGCATACATGTAAACGTTAAATACGAGCCTCGATCGGCTCTCGAGTTATCCCGTGAATCGGCTCAAAGAGCCGATCCACCCATGATCCGTACGGGGTGCACGAATACTTGGTGGTCCTGCTTGATCAAGATGAAGCTAATGAGATCTACGACGATTTAGGGTTTTCACCACATAATCGGATCATCCTACTCCGGGTTGGGCCGGATGGCCACGCACGGTGCTCGTAAGCCGATCCTAAACAAGGCCGGAAAACCAACATGAAGTTGATCCTAGGAACATCCCGTTTAGGACTTGCGAACGCCACCCTACGTGCCACGGGATCCTCCCCCTTTGTAAGGCCAAACTATTGCAGATATTAAACTAATCCTTGTAGAACAAGGAGCAATCGTAACGGATCGAGATCTACTAAATAATGATCAAGCGGGGTGCCACCCCCACACCTGAGATAGGCGTGAGGACGGCTAGATATGCGAGGGTTGCACTACGTAAGCATGCTTAAACGAAGAACAATGCAAACCCTAACACATCTAATGATAACTACGTTGCTCGCCATCAAAAGCGCTTCAGTACGAGCAACGCATGAACAACGTGGGGCTTGTGCTGCCTAGATCGCAAGATGCGATCTAGGCAGCATGTCGCTACCCGATAGAAACCCTCGAGACGAAGGAGTTGGCGATGCGCCGAGATTGGTTTGTTTTTGGGGTTGAACGTGAGTTGTTGTTTATTCCATAAACCCTAGGTACATATTTATAGTCCAGGGGACTTTCTAATGCGGGCGTGCACCAAACCGTGCACGAATAAGATTCTATCTCTAAACTAAGATACGACCTAATATGTTACAGATACACGGGCAATTAAGCCCAACTTGGTAAAAAGGCCGATCCACATACTTCTTCTATATATATTCTCCCAAGCCCATCTCGATCGCGGCCCACCTCCTGATTTAGCCAAAATCTGGTGATAACAAACATGTATATCAGATATACCTTCTTTCTTCTTCTTGACAAGGCCGCTCTTCAGATCTGCCAAATACTTGGAGCAATTACGCTTCCGAGTGTCCCTTCTCCTTGCGGTAATAGCACTCGGCATCAGGTTTAGGGCCGTTCTTAGGTTTCATAGGAGGCGTGGCAGCTTTCTTGCCACCCTTCTTGAATTTTCCCTTAGACTTGCCCTGTTTCTTGAAACTGGTAGTCTTGTTGACCATCAACACTTGGTGCTCTTTCTTGATCTCAATCTCAGCAGCTTTTAGCATGCCAAAGAGTTCGAGTAACTACTTGTTCATGTTACGCATATTGTAGTTCATCACAAAGTTCTTGTAACTTGGTGGCGGTGATTGAAGGACACGATTAATCCCCGATCCGTTAGGAATCACTATTCCCAAGTCACCGAGTTTCTTCGCATGCCTCGTCATGGCGAGCATGTGCTCACTAATGGAGCTGCCTTCTTCCATCATACGAGTCGAAGAAATGTTTCGATGCTTCATAGCATTCCACGGCCGCATGAGTCTCAAAAATAGCTTTCAGCTCATTCATCAACTCATGAGGATCGTGGTGCTCAAAACGTTTTTGAAGATCGGATTCCAGCATCGCATAGGATGGCACACCGAACTTGAGAGTACCGAGTTTTCCGAGTCTCGTAAACAGCTTTTACTTCATCGGTTTCAGTTTCACGAGGAGGGTCACCTAGCGGTGCATCAAGCACATATTGCAGATTTCCGCCGGAGAGGAAGATCCTCACATGACGGAACCGATCGGTGAAGTTGCTACCGTTGCTCTTAAGCTTTTCTTTCTCTAGGAACTGGTTAAAATTGATTGAGGACGCCATCTCTACAACATATATTTGCAATAGTTTAGACTAAGTTTATGACAAATTGAGTTCAAATTTTAATTCAACATAATTAAAAATCTAGGTGAACTCCCACTCAAAACAATATCCCTCGCATTGTCTTAGTGATCACACGAACCAAATCCATCACACCTCAAATCGATCATCACGAGAAAAGGTGTAATTTCAATGGCGAACACTCAAAGTGTTCATCATATCAATCATATGATTCATGCTCTACCTTTCGGTATCACGTGTTCCGAGACCATGTCTGTACATGCTAGGCTCGTCAAGGCCACCTTAGTATCCGCATGTGCAAAAACTGTCTTGCACCCGTTGTAAGTACTTATCGAATCTATCACACCCGATCATCACGAGATGCTTCAAAACGATAAGACTTGATAACGGTGCTACTAAGGATGAACACTTTATTATCTTGAGATTTTAGTGAGGGATCATCTTATAATGCTACCGTCGCGATCTAAGCAAAATAAGATGCATAAAAGGATTAACATCACATGCAGTTCATATGTGATATGATATGGCCCTTTTGTCTTTGCGCCTTTGATCTTCATCTCCAAAGCACGGACATGATCTCCATCATCTTCGGGCATGATCTCCATCATCGTCGGCGAAGCACCAAGGTCAATGGCGCCGTCTTCATGATTGTCCTCCATGTAGCAACTATTACAACTACTTTGAAATACTACTCAACATGAAATTTAAAGACAACCATAAGGCTCCCGCCGGTTGCCACAATACAATAATGATCATCTCATACATATTCATCATCACATTATGGCCATATCACATCACCAAACCCTGCAAAAACAAGTTAGACGCTCTCTAATTTGGTTTGCATATTTTACGTGGTTTAGGGTTTTCGATATAGATCTAATCTACCTACGAACATGAACCACAACGTTGATACTAATGTTGTCAATAGAAGAATAAATTGAATCTTTACTATAGTAGGAGAGACAGACACCCGCAAAGCCTCTTATGCAATACAAGTTGCATGTCGAACGAGGAACAAGTCTCATGAACGCGGTCATGTAAAGTTAGTCCGAGCCGCTTCATCCCACTATGCCATAAAGATGCAAAGTACTCAACTAAAGATAACAAGAGCATCAACGCCCACAAACCATTGTGTTCTACTCGTGCAACCATCTATGCATAGACACGGCTCGATACCACTCGTAGGACAACGTTGCATAGAAAACAAAAATTTTCCTACCGCAAACACGCAATCCAAGCCAAGATGCAATCTAGAAGACGGTAGCAACGAGGGGGTATCGAGTCTCACCCTTGAAGAGATTCCAAAGCCTACAAGATGAGGCTCTTGTTGCTGCGGTAGACGTTCACTTGCCGCTTGCAAAAGCGCGTAGAAGATCTTGATCACGATCGGTTCCGGCGCCACGAACGGGCAGCACCTCCGTACTCGGTCACACGTTCGGTTGTTGATGAAGACGACGTCCACCTCCCCGTTCCAGCGGGCAGCGGAAGTAGTAGCTCCTCTTGAATCCGACAGCACGACGGCGTGGTGTCGGTGGCGGTGTAGAAGTCCGGCGGAGCTTCGCTAAGCTATGCGGGATGTGGAGGAGCGGGCGGCTAGGGTTTGGGGAGAGGGGGGCGCCGGCCACTAAGGGGTGCGGCCACCTTGGTGGTTCTTGGGTGGTCGGCCCCCTCCCCTTGGTCCCTCATTATATAGGTGGAACCCCAAGAGGTGGTGTCCAAGTCTTCGAATAAGACCCGAACCAAATCCTTCCATAGGAGGGGGCAATCCTAGCCCAACTAGGACTCCCACCCAAAGGTGGGATTCCCACCTCCCATGTGGGGGTGGCCGGCCCCCTAAGGGGAGTCCACTTGGGACTCCTCCCCCACTAGGGTTGGCCGGCCATGGAGGTGGAGTCCCTTGTGGACTCCACCTTCCTTGGTGGTTTCTTCCGGACTTTTCTAGAACCTTCTAGAACCTTCCATAGAACCTTCCGCGATATTTTATTCACATAAAATGACATCCTATATATGAATCTTATTCTCCGGACCATTCCGGAACTCCTCGTGATGTTCGGGATCACATCCGGGACTTCGAACAAATATTCGAACTCCATTCCATAATTCAAGTACTACCATTTCAACATCCAACTTTAAGTGTGTCACCCTACGGTTCGAGAACTATGTGGACATGGTTGAGTACTCACTCCGACCAATAACCAATAGCGGGATCCGGAGATCCATAATGGCTCCCACATATTCAACGATGACTTTAGTGATCGAATGAACCATTCACATACATTACCAATTCCCTTTGTCTCACGATATTTTACTTGTCCGAGGTTTGATCTTCGGTATCACTCTATACCTTGTTCAACCTCGTCTCCTGACAAGTACTCTTTACTCGTACCGTGGTATGTGGTCTTTTATGAACTTATTCATATGCTTGCAAGACATTAGACGACATTCCACCGAGAGGGCCCAGAGTATATCTATCCGTCATCGGGATGGACAAATCCCACTGTTGATCCATATGCCTCAACTCATACTTTCCGGATACTTAATCCCACCTTTATAGCCACCCATTTACGCAGTGGTGTTTGGTGTAATCAAAGTACCTTTCCGGTATAAGTGATTTATATGATCTCATGGTCATAAGGACTAGGTAACAATGTATCGAAAGCTTATAGCAAATAACTAAATGACGAGATCTTATGCTACGCTTAATTGGGTGTGTCCATTACATCATTCATACAATGATATAACCTTGTTATTAATAACATCCAATGTTCATGATTATGAAACTAATCATCCATTAATCAACAAGCTAGTTTAAGAGGCATACTAGGGACTTCTTGTTGTCTACATATCACACATGTACTAATGTTTCGGTTAATACAATTCTAGCATGATATATAAACATTTATCATAAACATAAAGATATAAATAATAACCACTTTATTATTGCCTCTAGGGCATATCTCCTTCAGGAGAGGGCGGCGGCTACTCATGGAGTGCACCAAAACAAAATATTTTGCGTCACGGACCAATAGAGTTGCGTAATACAAGGTGTTTGCAGATGCTACGGCAGAAATATCGTGTGTACACTATATCTTGATACTAGGGTGCTACACCACGTGGCTGCTTGTCTTCAGTGTAAGTGCCTAATCAAATATATTTCGTGTAAGGAAGGAATTCATTGAGATGACCATCACTTTCTGAGAAAACAGGTGTCACGCGGAACCTTTTCACCGATATGTTTGTGCCTTAGGGAGATCAACTGGTAAATGGTTTTGAAGAGACATTGTGGCGCGCCAGCTATAAAGATTTACACATGATTTTAACTTAGGCAAGTTATGATTGAGTGGATGTGTTAACGCAATGAAGTTGTCAATTGTATAAAATATTTCTATTATAAACTAGCTTGCTTGTGTACCAAGATGTAACTTGGTTGAGGAGGCCAATAATACCTAAAGTTGTTGTGACAATGTTTTATTGAATTCACAACCGATTGCGACTGATTGCGACTTCCATTGCGTACAGTCTTATCCTCGACTCGCACAGCCGATAGTTATTTGGGCGGCAACGCCAACTTGATATTCTAGATGGTGCTCCAAACCATTACACACAAAGAGTGGCACTTTTTTATACTAATTTTTTTTAGTTTTCACAAATTGTTGCATGATCATAATATATTTATCGTAAAAACATATTTAATAAATTTAACCAAGTAACAATGCAATGATTACATATATCTTGTGTAAATATTTTAACATTCAGTTGACCATATTAATAGAGAAAACATTTATGTTATCTTTTATTCTTCTTAAACTTAGTTTGGAACATTTCACTTTAGTTATTGAGCCCACCTAGATATATGAAAAATATATAATCCTCCACATATACATTTTTGCAACTTAAATGGATTGTAGTGTGTCCATGTTCTTCAGGTGTCCTTAAATATATTGGTAAGCATGGCTAAAGCATACGTGTGTGACAAATATCTTAAGAGTATCTCCAGTCGCGTCCCCCAAAGCGTCCCCCAAAGAGATTTGGGGGACGCCGGCCAAAAAAACGTCCCAGTCGCGTGCCCCAAAGGCCGCTTCGGTCCGGACGTGCTCCAAATGTTGTCCGGCGTCCCTAGCCCATCCCCTGTGTATAGAGTCTCTACCGGGGACGCCGGACACGACTTTTACACTTACTTTTTGTTTGAAGGTCGCGTTTGGGGGACGTGGCTAGAAAAGGGACCTTCTCCAAACGAAAATTTTGTCCGGACGTCCCCCAAACGACTAATCCGGCGCTTTGCCCGGATATCGTTTGGGGGACGCGACTGGAGATGCTCTAACACCTTATGATTGTTTACAATAAATTCTAGATTGTCTAGCATGTATACACGTAGTTTGTAACCTTTAAGGAAGGCTATCACAACTAGTTATATTGGTATGAAATAGTAGTTATATCATCCCAAAATTACTCAGACAAAAATTTGAGGGTTAACCAAATCAAAACAATATTAGTTAAGAAGGTAAAATCTAGTTATCTCATTAGATGCATCATTCACTTCTAAACACCCCCGACGATTTTGTTGTTCTGTAATAGTGATTACTATGATATCGAGGGAACCCGTGTTTTAGGATCGAGAATGAATAGTAGTTATGTGGGTCATTGCATCTCAATCATCTGAAGGACGTGGGAATTTAAAATGCTTCTCTCAAATTTTAGAAGTGGTCAACAAGGAGTCAAAATTTGGGCATGATTGATTATTTTGGCATTTTAGATCACATATCAAAATATTGTTTTTAATCACTAAAATCCCAATGCGATTTCCGGCCGGGTTCATGCATTTCAGATATAGCATCATGTTGTCATGCGTAGAAACTATTATGGGGATTTTCATCCCCACTGAAGATGGCGGGCCTCCTATCATCCCTATGCGACCTCTGATGATATTTTTAAAACATTATTTTTTTCAAAATACTCAGTCATTATTTTAAAAAAATCTTATTCAGAGTTGACGCATGCTACCTCGTATAGGGATGAAAATAGAGAGAGAAAATGTGGCACCACACAGTCCATATACAATGTCTATTTTGATCTAAGTGGTAAATAGTGGTCAATGTGTAAATAATAATATCCCACCAAAAGTAATAATGGTCAATGTGATGATACTGGACGTTTAGTAGGAAGTCGATTACAAACAGGTTGGAGAGACAGTGAGGGAGGGAGAGAGGAAGGGGAAGGAAACCCGCACACTAATTACGTGTAACTCTTTAAAAAAATGAAAATTAAAAAAATTTAGAGAAGAAAAAATCCTGGATTTAGAAATGATTTACTCTCTATAAACGTGCAAATTTTCAACTCAAAATACGATTGTATGTTAGGCTATGAAAAAAAATGAGGATTTGTAGTGAACAGTACAAATTTTAAACCACCCAAATTCATCAGATCTTGTCATATTTGTGTGGCCCGGAATATAATGTGTTTCGAGTTGAGATTTTGCACTTGGTACAATAGAATACACCATTCTTTAACATCTATGATTTTTTAGAAGTTTTTGAAACTTTAAAATATCATTTCAATTTTTCCAAAAAAAAAACGAGATACATCTAGCTCGGGTTACATTTACATTTTCCGGCAGTGTGCGTAGCTAGTGTACATTTGTGTTATGTGTAAACTCATAAATGTTAATTTATTTTCTGAACAAAATTGGTGTTATCTTATTTTATGTGAAAATGGCCAACTGAGGTCACACAGGTATCAATCATCCTTGCTGGGATGTGGTCCTCGCCAGGAACGCCGCCCCCTAATCATTTTACAACGACGACATCGTGTTATTTCTAGAAATTACGGCATAGGGGTTATTACTGGATTTTTTTTTTTTAGTTGACAATAATACTACAAGAAAATAGTGATCTGGCTGCAGAATGATCATTAGAAGTTAAGAACCATATAAGGACAATGCTTGAAAACATAATGGTTCCAGCATCTAGTAGTCAAGGTGACTTGAGTTCAAACACCTTGTAATTACTCTGTTCATTTCTCCTCTAAAATGCCCACCGGCACAGTCCAAACCCATCAGTCACTGAGTATTCTAGTTAACGACAATATACTGCTAAAAGCTAGTCCATAACTGGATGCATTGCAACAAGGCATCCTAGACCCTTGGTGATGTTCTACCCGTCCAAAAACGAATGGTTCAACCAGACATCTCTAGCAACTACAGATAAACAAACTCCTTCCAACACTCACTGTCTACACCTGTGATCATCCTCCCAACTGTTTAACTGAACCTGAAGCCAACTCGAACCTACAGATGATGAAAACTGGTACACTAGAACAGCATCATCACATCTACCCACAACGCTCAGCACTCGCACAAAAAACTTTCAGACCCATGGTACTCATTTCACATGCCGCTGCCTCCTGATGACTTGCCATCACCCCACATGCTCTGGGAGCCGCCCATCGGCCCTTTCATCTTGAGGTCACGTGCCGCTTGCTGGAATTGATGTGCTTGCAATGGGTGCAGTTGCTGCTGGTGGTGCTGTTGAGGGCGCTGCTGCTGCTGGGGATGTTGCTGGAGCTGGAGCTGTTGCAGCTGGTGCGTCGCAAGCAGAGACTGCATGGATTGGTTGTTGTGGAACATCTGCTGGTTGCCTCCAAACTGGTGTGCCGTCTGTGACATTCCGCCATAGTTCATCAACATCCCTCCACCGTTTGACATCTGGCCTGTCGCGACCTTCAGCCGCTGAACCTCCGTTTTCAGGGTGTCATTTAGAGCTAACCAGGGGAAAAAAACAAGAAGCTTAGGAAAACCATAATTCTCCCACAATTCTCTTTAAGGATGTCACTTAGGCATGGATGAGGATAAACTATAAAGATGTAAGCTCAGAGATAAAGATGAAAGAAATAGAAGTTCAGAAAGAATTTTTTATGTCCGTGATATGCTGTATAATATAGACTAAATGCACGGTTTTAAAGTCATCTTTAACATTGCAAATTTCCTATTATACAGGTACTTATATTGTGAAAAATGAAAGATCTTCTACCCTACTTATATAAACATGACCTGCAAAGTTTACTACTATTAATGTTGTGGACACTCAGAAGCAAAACAAAATGAAGCAAATATAGTGGTCGCTCAGAAGTATCAATATTACCATCTTGTAGGTGGACTTGCTGCTCCATGGTCTGCAGACGTAGCTTCAATTCACTATTCTCACTTGTTAGTCCGCTGGTATCTCTCTGACATAGGACATAACAGCAAAATAGTCATTAGCTATTGAATTAAACACAGAATTTATCAGGAGTATTGTTCTCGCAAAAAAAATCAGGTGTTATTCAGTGCATCGATGGATGGGTATCATAGGGAAACAATGCTCTAGATAAATGTGAATGCTGTAAAATTTGATCTTCCTAAGGTCTACATCTGCACTCTACATATATCTAACAGCAGATCATTGAGTTAATTTGCACGCCTTTGCCTGAAGGCTTGATTTACCTGATGGTAAGTTCAAGGCAGATCCAGTTGTTAGATGTTGAATACAGCAAAGACCAGTTATAGGTTTGACCAGAAGAAACATCAATTCATTCAATATATTAAGATGTCAAACGTTTGTAAGTTCATATACATTCGACACCATCATTTTGCACCATTTTTAACATTCATTTAGAATATGACATAATGCATAAAATGCCACCTTGCCGCATAAAGAAAAAATCCTGTAAAATTTTCTAACAGTATATTCATTCTGAAGATACATGGATGAAACCAGGTAATACCAAGTCACCAACTACCACAAACAGCCACAAGAATGGGCAGCACTGGGCTCCCTTCCTCAGACCACAATGGATATTATCTCTTTTGTTGTGTATGTACTAGTTGCTACATTTCTTGGTATATCGCGATTTCGTTTCTTTTCTAAAACTTGGATAGCACTCCAATGTTGATTTATGTTACGTTTCAAAACTTGGTAATGGCAAGTAGCAGGTCAATCCAAGTTAGGAACATGCTGAAGATATTCTGAAGAAATCTAATGCATTTATCTACCAGAAAGACTTATGATTATCAAAAAAAAATCTTGCATTTTGCTTAAAACTTCTCAACACGGAAAATAGAAAAAGCAAGTAAGCACTGTATTGGACACAGGTGACAGGTGGCATATCAGATGCATTTGGTACTTATTCAACATATTTATGTCATATCAAAAAGGATTTTGCTCTGAAGTGTGCTACATGTTATTTAATTTTTGTTTTGAACCTATAATGGATATAAGCTTGAGACCCACCAAGGAAGTGGCAACCTAATACTATCATTCCATTCAAACATGCAAACTGCATAGCAATACAACAGAGCCTCATTATTACTTTTGCACAACAGGGAGACAAGATATTGCATCTCGTGACATACAACATGATGCTTCCAACTAGCATTATCACTAACGTGGTTGTACGCAGTGCCACTTGTGCTAGTGCTAACATATAAATACCACAACGTCCATCCTTAAAATAGTTTTCTTGGAAATGAAAATAGAAGTACACTCAACGTATAGAATAGCTTTTCTTGAAAACGAAAAACAGAAGTACTCAACGCTATGACATAACATCTGTTAAATACGACAGAAGATCTCCATCCTTATAACAACTTTTCTTGAAAACGAAAAACAAAAGTACTCAATGTGGTAGAATAGAAGATCTGTTAAAATATGATAGAACATCTCCATGACAGCAACGTCATCTCCAGGAAACCAACATACACCAAAAGACACGCAACAAACGGTTCTTACTATAAACATCATAATGGAATTATTAAAACCAATTCCTAAGCTCCAATGTTATCAGATAGAACAGAACCCTACACGCTAGTTTAACACATATGTGGAATTCCGTTCGTCCCATCCAAAATGATTTGTTTGCCAGCTGGGACAAAAACTCCAAAGCAATAGTGCGCACCTGTAGCAATGCCAACTGGGCTGACAATGTTGTTGCTTCTGTCTGCAGGGTTTGCACCTTGCGCTCAAGTTCACCAATATAGCGCATTTTCCTTTCCTTCGATCTTGCAGCGGATTGCCTGTTTGCCCAAATCCTGTCAAATGATATATAGCATATATCAGTGTATGGTTGCTATCATGTGTACTACATAAACTTTATCGACAACAAAAATGATATCCAAAAGAATGTAACAGAATGGTAGTGAAAATGAGGCATCTCATTCCAATTGCACTTCTGTCCAAAAATTTGACACTCTAACCTACCCGAGACCTATTTTTTCTTACTTCTCACATGACCTACTGCAAAAGTTGTGTACTAAGTACTTCTGTAGCTAAGAATCTCACCAGTCGATGAAGCAAACACTTGATGTGAAATATTCAGGAAAAAATGCAGGCATTTCACAAAAGGTTACCTGAACTCAATAACAGAAGCTATAAGAGCATCTCCAGTCGCGTCCCCCAAACCGTCCCCCAAACCGCGCCGGATTGAGCGTTTGGGGGACGTGTTTCGTTCGTGCCGCGTTTGGGGGACGTCGCTCCCCAGTCGCGTCCCCCAAACAAAATTTCGCAAATTTTAAACTTAACTAGATTCGATTAGATTCGTCCAAATTTACATAGATTCGAACGAAATTTGACTAACTTTAAAACTAAACCTAATCTAGAACCGCTTGCGGCGGCCGGAGGCGTCGTAGTACTGCTGGAAGTTGTACATCTCGTCGGTGACGACCTCCTCGCTTGCCGCGCTCGTCGACGGGCTCGTCCACGGGCTCGTCCTTCACCAAGCCGCTTGGTCCTGCCTCGCCGTCGTCGGTGAGGTCCACCAGCGGCTTGCCGGAGTCGAGGATGGACATGGCGATCGCCGCGTCCAGTGTCGCCCTCCAGGCGTCCTTGTCGTCCATGGACGCCATGAACGCCGCCCGCAGCCCCGGGCAGTCCTCGGGGTCGTCGCTGCCGGCGATGAGCCGCCGCTGCCGCTCGTACTCCGCCGGCAGCCGCCGCCCGCGACGCTTCCTCCGGCTCCTCCTTCACCTCCGGCTTCGGGATGAGGAGGGCGCCGCCGCGCCTCCCTTGCTGCCGCCCGCTGCCGCTGCCGCCACGCCTTGTGTTGACGGGCGTCGCCGGCTCCTCCTTGACCTCCCGTTTGGGGACGGTGTAGGGCGCCGACCGGTACGACGAGGACGGCGTCGATCGCGCCGGTCCCGAGGAAGACGAGTGCGAGGAGGACGAGTACGTCGTCCTCCTCGGCTGCCATTGAGGAGACGGCGGCGGCGACGACGGCATCTCCAGCCCGCGGAGCCGCCGTTGCGGATGCCGCGGATGACGTTCTCGAGGGTGCGCCCGAACGCCCTGCAACGGGCGCGGCCGTCCTTGTTCCAGCCTGTTGGGGCCGCCGACGAGCCCGTCGGTGCCGTGCATCTCGACGTCGTACTTGGCCTTGAAGTACGTCGTCCACCAGGCGTCGTTGTTCTCGACCGCCCACGTCGGATCCCTCCGCTCCTCCGCGGTGAGTTGAGCCCGCCGGGCCATGACGGCGTCCCACCATTGGTCCGTGCGCGGCTTCGGCGGCGGCGGAACGCCAATGCCGTTCACGGCCATCCTCCAGCCCGCCGCCGCTGGCAGCCGCATGTCCGGCGGGACCGGATACCGGCGCGGTACAGCCGCCCACGCCTCCGCCACGGCGAGGCTGCCGCGTCCGTTCGCCGCGGCGATCTTGCGGGAGGACGACATTTTTTTGAGCGGCGAGGAGAGGATCTGGGAGGGGAGGCGGCGGCGACGAGAAGGATGAGCGGCGCTAACTGCAGGGCGCCTTAAAACAGCGGCAGCAGCGGGTGGTTGCACGCAATAACTCCGGCGCGGACGGCCACGCGGCCATGCACGACGAGACGCGTCCCTGCGTCGCCTGGGAAAACAGGGACGCCATTAACGTCGCTTGACCAAAGGTAGGCGACGGGGTTTTAGCCTTCCGTGCCGCTGACGGGTCGGCCCCGCGTCGGTTGGCCTCGCTTTTCGTTGTGTCCGGCGTCCCCGGAGCGTCCCCTGTGGGACGGGGACGGGCTCGGGGCGCCGGACACCGTATCGGGCCGCGCCGGACAAAAAAGGGCTTTGGGGGACGCGGCTGGAACGCTTTTTTTGTCCGGCGCGCCCCAAATCGCTTTGGGGGACGGTTTGGGGGACGCGACTGGAGATGCTCTAACATAGAGAAATTGAAGGCGAAATCAAACCTTTTCGCCCTCTTCGGGTCGACAAGAGCAAGCTCAGCCAGCTTGGCCGCGGACACCGCCTTCTTGGCCTCCACAGTGGACATCCCCTCCATCCCGGGCGCCCCCATCAGCTCCTCCGCCTTGATCGACATCGACTCGTCCATGGACTGGCTGTGCTGGTGCTTGGGCCTCGCCCCGTGGGCCGTCCCTCCGGCGGCAGCGGCGGACGACGACTCCGCCTCCGACGAGGGCCCGCAGGAAGAGTTGAGCTTGTCCACGTCAAGGAACATGGAGAAGAGCTCGTCGTCGTTCTCATCCGAGAGCGAGGGCCCGTCGCCGCCCCCGGGTGCGCTGAGGTCGAGGTCGTCGGGGAGGCTGAGGATCTCGGAGTGCGCGCGGCGGTGGCCCGGGTTCCTGGTGGGGAAGTCCGGCATGCGGCTGATGTCGTACTCCGGCGGGGGAGTCGCCGAGCGGCGCGGCGGCAGGCCGTCGCCCCCGCCGTCTGCCGAGATCCGGGACCTGTCCTTGTTCATCTTCTTGGCACCAAGAAATCCGCGAATCTCCGCACAGGCGCCGCCTTTTGCAGCCCACGGAGCTAATCAAGCTTCAGGCAAGAAAAACACACGGCTCAAACTCAAAATTATACTCCACTACTGCAAAAGAATCCGAGATTCGAATGGTAAGCGCCGAAAGAAGACGAACCGGAAGCGTGGAAGTCGGGTTGAAATTCTTGCGACGGAGGGGTAGAAAGATCTAGGAGCGTGGAAGCTTGGGCAAGGCAGAGAGGAAATGGGAGGGGATTCGCAGGGAGAGAAGTGGGGGAGAGCCGGAGAGGTGAGGCTGGTTTGGTTTCTCTCACCTGAGATTCGAGCGCTGTTCACCTCTGGCTGATCTATCTATCACTTGTTGGCATCATTTGCATGAGGGAGACGAGATGATAGAGCTGGACGCATGAAGGAGATTTTTTATTCAGGTTTATTGGAGGTAAAGATGTGTGAAGGTTGGTTCATTCATTCCAGGTGAGTAGGCATGTGTCGGGCCTGCTAAGGCATGTTTACAAGGAGGAGTTTGAGATTGAGATGTGACAAAAGATGTTTGTGATGATTAGTCTCTTCTTTTTTAAGTCAATTTAGTGAAGTATAATCGTCCTTTCGCGAGAATAGTGAAATTATCTTTGGTTCATGGCTTCGTGACTAACGATGGATGTATCAAGTAGTACCATGCAAGGTGGAAGTTGTGGATGGTTGTAGATGCCCCTCAAGATGTGTTGGACACTTGGACCTATGATATTCTACTAGATCGATGTTGGTCATGGGTGATACAAACGATTACGATAGAACAAATAATAAGTCAATCATAGTGTGTGTTCACCATCACAAGGACGATGTGGGAGATGGTCCTCGAAGATTTTCGAACTTTACACATTTTAAGAAAAAATAATGAATTGGCATCCATAAGTCTTTTAAAACTAGTGGCTATAAATCTTCACTCACTTAGTCTTACCTCAACTTACTAAGATCTTACCTAGATAGTGTGTTTATGTAGGAAGCGGCAACAACAACATGATCGTTGGCTTTCTCTAGTGTTAATTCCAACTCTAGTAGGTTGTTGTCGTCACGGGGACGAAATGGAAGGCGGTACCCAAAAGCTAATACAAGGTGAGGGTGGCGTGTTGAAGTTGTCTAGAGGAGAGCAAACTAAGTGTTGTGAAGGAGGAATACGATCATTGGTTATTGATATCGGCGCACCTTGAGTGGGACTGTGGGAAATGAGCATGTCAAGATTTATGATAAAATAAATTACTTTTTATTTATAGAAAATATTATAATGCCCCTTCACTCCAAAATATAAAGTACAGTCCATAATCCTTTTCAAACTAGCGGCTACAAATTTAAGTTGTTCTCATTGTGACTTACTAGGAGCTTACCTGGTTTTTTTACTTATGCTTTTAAGTGATAATAATAGGTTGAACAACGGTTTCATCTCTAGTGGCGGTTTATCGTTTGGTTGCCTTCATGAGGACGAAGTTGGCTATTGTCCTAAAAACTGGTTTCATCTCTAGTGGCAGTTTATCGTTTGGTTGCCTTCACGAGGACGAAGTTGGCTATTGTCCTAAAAACTAATAAAATGTTCAAGTTGTCGAAAGTACGACAAAACAACAAGCGTTGTGAAAAAAGGAACACGGTGATTGGTGGTAGATTTGGTGCGGCTCGAGTGGAAGGGGTGAGCCCTGTATAACTTATTACCAAATAAATGACGAGCTTTATTTACAGAAAATATCAATATCTAAGGTAATTTATCTGGTTTAGTTTGATTTTATGATGAGATTATTAGAATGCATTTATTTGGATTCGTGAGTTTTTTTTTCCTTAAAGGCCTCTCTTTAGATGAAAAAATTATCAGATCTTCGTCATTCAAAAGAACTTTATGCCTACGAGAATGGCATGCTCAACTCCGAGTAAGGAAAGCATGTATCGTAGAAGATTAAGAGGTTGAGCTCATGAGTGGTGTTGGCGTGGGAGGAGTGACTATTATACAGCTTGTTCCAACAATAACAAGCTCTCGCCGTGACTTCTTTGTACGAACAATATTGCTATTTTAGGTAATTAATTAATAAGATTAGTTTTATTACTATGCTTGTGACTTAGATACATGGGTTGCTCGAACATATAGCTTCCCTTTAGATGGTTTATAAAGAACAACTCGAGCTAACAAAATTGTCAATCAAAAGTTAATGGAAAGGCTCATTTCACTTTTCTTTGACAAATCCGTGGTGAAACTAATTCATTGTCTAGCCCTTTGGCAAAACTATTCGGAGTCTGATCCCTAGGTTCAACATCAACGATAATGGAGCTGATGTTGTGTACGGCGGTGCCAAGAAAAAGAAGCATAGAATCACTCCTAGTAATTATGTGCCATTGACATTGTCGCCGACCACACTTTGGTGCCATGTGGCTTGGCGCCGACCTGATTTGGAGTCGTGTTGCGTTAACCTTGACCTGCACAATTTTGGCTCGATTTTGGATGGCATAGAACCTAGGGGTCATATTCTGAATAGTTTTACCAACAGGCCAGACGAGAAATTAGTTTCGCCTAGGAGTCAGATTTGTCAAAAAAAAACATTTCTCTTCTCTTCTTTCTCTCTCCCTACTATTGTAACTTGAGAGCTTGCTTTGAGGCTCCGGGCCAAACCGAAGCCTCTCTCGTAGGCATTGTCGGCTGGAGATGGCGAAGGGGAGGCGCTGTAGGCAGTGGTGTAGTTACTAGGGTCTCGGTTATAGAGTTGATGCACTAGCCAACATAATAAAAAGTCTAAACTGATGGAAAGAGACTAGCCACTATATTTATACTCAATATTATCTCTCACGTCTAGGTTATTTTAGTTCTTGGCGTGGGTTCGATGGAGGCCGCGGAATATTTTTGTTTGCTTTTAATATTGTGTAAGCAGGGTCTTGAACTTGAGCCCTCTTGGCTCTTATACCATATAAAATTGTTGCACTAGCTACCTCAACCATGTACGAACTGATAGAAAGGGACTAGAAAATATATTATATTCAACATGGGTGTCCAGTAGTGGCATCTGGAAGTAGGATACCAGGTCCCTTCCAGCCAGATCCGGTGTGCCATGTTTCTCATCTTCTTCGTTGTGCGGATTTGGTGGTGATGCATGTAAGATACAGTTATGTTATTTGTAGTTTAATGTATAATATTCCAACATATTTGCATCTTAACTACTGTTAGTATCATGTTCTATATTGATTTCAGAGATTTTTCAAGAGATCCCCTTTATTTTGGTTCTAACTCTGTTTGGTATAAAGCCTTCTCTCAGCATTTTGGACTTTGAAGGAGCTTCGATACTCCAAAAAAAGGCAAGGTCGAAGAGCTCGCTTCGGAATTTTGGCCGGAGATGCATCTAACAAGCTAAAGTGGGCCATCATGAGGGCTATAGGCTTCAAATGGGGGCCCATGGTGTGGCTAGATACCTCTGTTGTGCCATTGGGTCTATCTGGAGCCTCGAGCGTCCATGCCATCCATATTCACGTCGATCCCTTTGTTTTGACCTAAAACTACCTACAAAAAGGGCCTCGATTGTGATCCTGCAACGAGTGGAGGCAGAGATAGAAAACAACGAAACAATTTTGCAATCCGCTGTGATCGGAAGATTTGAAGGGAAACCGCTGACGGAATCGCCTTTGATCGTATCTCCTCCTTAACCAACGCTTCCTCCTCGCTCTCCACCATGAGAGGGAAGTATTCCACCCCTGGACCTGGGGTTTGTGGTAGTAACTTAATCCAAATGATCATTTCTCTAGCCCATATGAGCTTCCCTACATGATTACGCTGCTATTTATGTAACTCTTGTGGTGATATTGTGGTATGAGATGATACATGTTATGCATTTACCGTTATGTTGAGACTTTATAGTTTGAAATACTTTGGAAGCATGTTTATGATTTATACATCACGGAAGCATCGAGGGTAATCCTAATACCCTGTCTTCCCACATCACGAGGTGTTTGACAACACTAAGTTTAGGTATATCAGAGAGATGCGGTATGCGCATAACAAACAAACCTTTGTGATATTTTGTTGTGTGTTTTATATAAAGAAGTATTATATATGTAGATGAGGGTGTCGTCAGGTGATAACAATGGCATAGCCGAGTGATAGAAACGGTACCACCAACATCCTTTATCTAGGGGTAAAAGGGGGAAAAGTATGATGTGGAGAAGTCACAATAGTCTCACGTTGTGTGACAGAACACATATGGGTACTTATTTTCAACTATGTGTTTTAGGACATGTAGCGTTGTTGATGGGCATAGAGTGTATACGTGATACGTCTCAAACGTATCTATAATTTTTTATGCTCAATGCTTGTGTTACACAATTTATATATGTTTTCCTCATACTTCATTGCACTTTTATACATTATCTGACACTAACCTATTAACAAGATGCCACAGTGCCAGTTCCTTGTTTTCTGTTGTTTTGTATTAAAAGTTGTAGAGAAAATATTCTCGGAATTGGACGAAACAAAAGCCGAAGTCAATATTTTACCTTAACGAAGACGAAGTCCGAAGGGGGGTCGAAGAAAGGCAGCAGGGCGGCCAGACCACGCCTAAGCGCGGCATGGGCCTGGCCCGCGCCTAGGGGTGGTGTGGCCCCCTGGCCTCCACCGACCTCGCCCTTCCACCTATTTATTCACGATCTCGGGGAAACCCTAAACACCCGAGCCTCCATCCATGAAAAGTTCTGTCGCGGCCGCCATTGCAGACCCTAACTCGGGAGGGTTCTGAAGCTCTTCCCGGCACCCTGCCGGAGGGGGAAATCATCATCAGAGGCATGTACATCACCATGCCCGTCTCCGAAGTGATACGTGAGTAGTTCATCCCTGAACTATGGGTCCATAGCAGTAGCTAGATGGTTGTCTTCTCCAATTTGTGCCTCATATTTAGATCTTGTGAGATGTCCTACATGATCAAGATCATCCTTATGTAATGCTACATGTTGTGTTTGCTGGGATCCAATGAATATAGTATACTATGTTGAGATTGATTATATATTCTTGCCATATGTTATTTTTGATCTTGCATGCTCTGTTGCTAGTAGATACTCTAGCCAAGTAGATCCTTGTGACTCCAAGAGTGGGTATTTATGCTCGATAGTAGGTTCATACCTCTAGTTTTCTGGAAGAGTGACAATAACTTCTAAGATTGTAGATGTGTAGTTGCTACTAGGGAGAAAACAACAATGTTTTATCCGAGGGCAATTCTACTGTTTACTTTACACACATTGCTTAATGTGATAATCTGTTGCTTGCAACTTAATACTGGAAGGGGTTCAGACGATAACCGGAAGGTGGATTATTAGTCATAGATGTAGTTGGATTACGGTCTATGTATTATATTGTAATGCCCAAACGAATCTCATAGTAATCATATTGTCATGTATGGTCGGTATTTTGTCAATTTCCCATCTGTAATTTGTTCACCCAACATGTTATTTATCTTTATGGAGAGACACCTCTAGTGAATTGTGGACCCCGGTACTTTCCTTTACACTGATAAATTCAACCACTGCAATCATGCTATGTTTACTTACTGCAAGCTCTGTTCTCTTTAATTACTGCAAACATCTTCTCCCACTCGATACATTTAATCCTTTGTGTTCAGCAAAACCGGTGAGATTGACAACCTCACTGTAAGTTGGGCAAAGTATTTTAGTTGTGTTGTGTGCAGGTTTCACGTTGTTGCTGACGATGGTAGTGCGTCCTGCCACAAGTCAGCTAGCAACACCTTCAGAAGTCACGCATTTCTCCTATTGGTCGATTAAACCTTTGTTTTTTACTAATGGAAAACTTGTTGTTGTGCTCATCATACCTTCCTCTTGGGGTTTCCCAACGGTGTGAAATCTACGCTACATCAAGCCACGTCACACGCCAGCAATACGCTTAGGTTGAGCTCCAAGTGCAGATTTTGTAGATGTGGAAGACGTGTTTTCCCCACGAGGGTGACTCGAGGGTAATATCGAACTCTCGGGGAACTGTGTGTTAAGGGTTTATCTTCTTATCCTTCTCTTATGAGACCTGCAAAACAAAGCAAAAAAAATTGTGCCCTCAACCTTACCAAGTGGTTGTCAAGCACAAGGTGTGAGCAAAGATGTGAAAAGATAATAAATGCAAACGAGAAATAAATATGCAATGATATGGAAGGTAATGCAACGGTGCTAGAAAATAGTGTGGTCTGTGGAACTAGTGGGATAGATCTCTCTACTTGCATAGCTCCAGAAAACGACTTGATATGCAAATGATGGTAAATAAATATGCAAGGATGGTGGAAACAATAATGGATGATATTTCTGGTTTTATATTGTGAATGCAAGAAATAAAAGTGTTTTTGTATTTTCGGATTTTTAAATGGCTGAAAATAAAAAGTATGTATAAAATGTTGGAAAGGTGTTTCTTATAATTAAAAATGTACTGGGTTCGTAGTTTCACAAATGCACTCTCTCTTTTATAAAGTTGTAGATAATGGAACACTAGAATTGACATATATGATTGCAACATAAAGGTTTCATGACAAGTTACTAGTTATATAGGTATCACATCCTAACATAGAGATCTTTTGTTTATTAATCTCTCTTATACTCCACCAAGATGTGAACTAAATCATCACACCCTAGTAATTAAGATAAATCAAAGTATAGCATTAAGTTCTATGACATGAAGTTAAAATAAGAACATGATAGATCAAGTCATGGAGAAGTGGCAAGATCACCCCACATCCCTGGTAGCATGGTATTCTCTTTATCCCTAGTGAGCTAACAAACTAAGGTAAACACCCGAGTGGATCGCGGAATTTCTGCCACTTTCACCACACTAGCCACTCCCCGTTACTCCATCTAATGCGTACCATCTAATGCGTACGTTCCCACCAAGATTTACTCTGTATCCAAAGACAATGACATCAATATAGGAAATACTATATTGTATTTCAGCGTATTAAATGGAGGGGTTTCTTCACAATGGTGAAGATAGTACGCTCGAGTGCGTGATCAAGGTCTTTGATCCTCGGTACATCTGACCTCCTAATGAGGCAAACAAAAATGGGCTAAATGATATGAACGAAGAAAGGGGATAGTCGGGCATGCATGGGAGAATTGATTGCATACAACAAAGGTGGAAGAGATATCATGCGACATGCACAGTCAGTACATTGGTTGTCATGGTGATCCAACTATCGTGCTTGACGCAGTGACATCTGAAGAATTATGGATATGTCATTGTTTATTTGGGTTGTCGGATCCTTTCAATTATATGAAAATTTTGAAGAGATCTCATATTTTCCCTAGGATTGCAAGTAAAGATGCTCCGACTTGCAATTACACGGTCAATGGCTATCTAGTCGATAACATATATCCTTTATTGTGAACATTTGTCAATACCATCACAAGTCCTCAAGGTAAAAACCAATCTTGTTTTCCCAATGCCAAGAGTTAGGATGAAAGGACATTGAGAGATATTTTGGTGTGTTGTAAGCTCGGTTTGCTATTGTTTGAGGTCCTATTTTTCTGGAATAAGAAATTGCTCATATTATATATCATAATAGCAGGTGTAATTTTACACAACATGGTCATCTAGGATGATAGAGATTTTGACTTAATATTTTCTTTGACAACGTTGGTAGACATGTCAAACCTCGCAGGAAACCTAGATCGAATCCAAGATTTTATTGAGACGTACCGGCTGATTGAAGATGGGGCTTCTTATATCTACCTTCATGATGATCTCATTGTGTACCATTGGCAGTAATATGGGCGAAATAGTCTCCTGATTTATTCTTTTGTTTTGAGTTTTATGCATGTGTGATTTGAGAACCATTATTTGCATTTGGGGATATTTATAATTTGTTTAGTTATTTGAATTTAAAATATTATTGTAATTTGGTTTATTGTTGTATAATGTAATGTTGAACCATTATTTTTTTTTTATTTATATCGATGTTAAATAAAATTGATCTGTCCAAAATAACAAATGTGATGGCGCTCCCTCCCACCTCCACCTCTCACCCCTCCCATGGCGATCAGATCTGATCTTCTCCCATGGAAGGACTCCTTCACTGGGATTTCTCCCCAGGTCTGGCCATTGAGAAACAGGTTCGTCGGCGGTTTGGATCTACCGTTCATTTTCATCCTCCCTCTTCTTCCAAGGAATTTTTCTTGGTGGTCACTTTCTCTTCGGCCTCTTTTGTTCTCTCTCGAAGAAATCGTGGGTATTGCTCGCAATGTTGCATTGGTGGTGATCGTTTGGGTTTTAGGGTTTGTCAAACGAGTGATCGTCGTTTTCGGTTCTCGGTTGCATCTAATAAAGTGGGGCATTTCATATATGGTCTACAAGATAGAATTTGGCCAGATTTTGAATGCCATTTTTCTCTTTATCGTGGAGTTCAATCTCATGTTAAAGGTTTTGTGCTGCCTAATTCTAAGGCGTGGTCTTCTCATGATCATAATATTGAGGTGGCACAACGGAGTTCCTTCAATTTGCGCCCATCTCTCCATGTTTTGGCTAATAGTGCTGCTACAGATCTGGGGTCTTCTGATCATGAATTGGCTAAATTTGGGTTATCTTTTCGTCCTAAAATTTTTATTGATAAACCCATCAAGAAACTAGATCAGCTCTTCGGTTCTGTACACATTGGATCTACTACAATTTCTATTGGACAGTTCTGTTTCGACATTCCTCCAGAGCAGGGAAATGGTTCTTCATCTTTTGGAGAATTGCCAAAAATATTTGGTCAATGTGCCAAGATTTCAAAGATTCAATCTTCTCCTGAGGCAGATCCACCAAAAAAGGGTTTAGCGACAGAAAAGGTAACAACTTCAACCGCGGATTCTTCCACGTATGCATGGTGTTATTCTGTACCAGGGACCACTTTGTTGCATTTGGAGGATTTAAGATTAGCAAACTATTCTGAGCAAGATATTATGGAGATTCTGAATGTTCCTTCAGTCCCGCCTATGGACTTGACCTTTAAGATTTTGGGATACTGTTCAAGATGTTGTTTGCTTGATCATCAACTCAAAGATTGTCCTGGTCCGTGTGATTCTTGTGCTTATCTGGGGAAAGCTTGTTCTAGCTGTGCATCAAATCGTGCCGTTCAAAAACCTGATTGCTCCAAGTGTCTTGGAGTAGGTCATGACACTTTCAATTGTCAAATGGGCTGGCGTTGTAAAAAATGTCTCAAATTGGGCCATCGGGCCAGGGCTTGCGAGGATAATTCCAAGATGGTTTGGAGGGTTAAACAGTGTACATCTTCTATGGAGAAGCGCAGCAGTCGTTTGCCAAAGCAAGTATGGGTTAAAAAGGTAATTCCTCATCAGCCGTCTATTCAAAGCAACTTGGACACATTAACGGCAAGAGAATATCTGGGAGTTATTGACACCTGCCATCGTAAGCCTTTACTCGACCCTACCTGCGCCGCCTCGTCTTCGTTCTCCCTCCCATCTGTTCCTCCGCCTGCTTTTCCATCTACAGTTCCACCCCTCGAGCAGCCCGCAATGGCGACGTTTCCTGTAAATCCATTGGCGTTCCTCCCTGAAGGGATGACGGTGGACCATGGACCAGCTGATAGGAAGGTTCGCACGGACCTCGTGGTGTCTGCCTTTGCGCCGCTGCAGAACGACAAGGTCATCATTGCTGAGACTAGCAGGTTTGTGCCTATTCAGCTTAGGGAGGAGATGAGATTAGCTGTTCAGGGTATGATTCAAGAGGCAGGGTTTGTGGTTAGAGCAGTAGATGATCACCCGTTTGGTCTTGGGATCTATACTTTGTCAGACACGCTAGCTGCAGATTCTGTTCGTGGCTTGACCTTTGAAGTTGATGATGAGATTACGGTGACGTTTGTTAGGCATGATGAGGCTAAGAACATGAGATTAATCGGTTTTGGTAGGGACACTTGGATCATGTTCCTTGCTTTCCCTCTAGATTTTCAGACAACATATTACATTGAAAGTGCTGTAGAGGATTTTGGTCTCCTGTCTGTCTGGCATAATCCAAGGGGAAATAAAAAGTATGTTCTTGTTAAAGTAAAGGTGGTGGATCCTAAGTTTGTCCCTAAAAGTCTGGTTATGCATCAGTTAGGGGGAGCTAGGCATAGTTGGATTGTTCCTGTTATTATACTGAGAAGTTCAGACTGAAATGCTCATGCCTATGACTTGCCACCACCTCCTGAAGACCCTGCTCCTGAGGATGGTAACCCTCATCCCTTGTATGGTCCCTATGTTACTGCTGAACAAGTGTATCAACAACAACTGCAAGCCTGGTTTCAGCAGAATGCAGCCCCTGGACATCATTATGGGCATCAACATGGAATGCAACATCAGGAGCAGCAGCATGTAGTGCAAATGCCTCTTCAGCAGCAGCAGGAGTTGGGACACCAAGACATGGATGTAGAGATGCAAGGGCCTCCTCTTTTCAACTTCCAAACTTTGCTAGCTGAGCAAGGAGTGCCATTCTATGCTGGTCTGCCTCCACCTAGGAATAATATTGCTGACAGTCCAATGCAAGCCTGGACAGACACTGGGGCAATCTCTACTTCTTCTGATGCACAGTTCATGGATGAGGAGGTTTCTGAATCTTCTGTTGTTGTCAACTGTAGTGTCCTGGATCAGCAACAGTTCTGTGCTGCAAACACCTCTGCTCTGATTGCTTTCTCTGTTGCTACTAAAGTGTGCTCTGTTTTCCTAGCACCTAGACTCAACCTGGATAATAGTTTCTTCTTCACTATGCCACAAACTATGTCTAAAGCTATGCTGTATGAAATGATTGAGGAAAATTTGACTGTAGTACAGAAGAAAGCTAGAAAGGTCTCTGTGGGACTTGGCCCATCAACTGCTAGGGTTACTGTCAAGAGCATTACAGAGGAAAATCTCTTCTCTGCCATACCATGCACTGCCTCTGATATTATTCCTTCTGATGGAGTTGCAGCTGGCCAGAAGAGGAAGATGGAGGTGCCATCTGATACTACATTGGTGAGGAGGAGCCCTAGGCAGAATAAATATGATGGTTTCAAGGTACACTTGGTTTCTGATACCAAAGTAATTAAGTCTAAGGTCATGCCTAGGAAAGTGCCTGCTGTCAAGTTTCATGCTAAGGAAAAAGGGAAGAAAATCCAGCAGAATGAAGAGGAAGATTATGCTCCCACTCCTGTCCCTGTTCTGCAGTCCATTGGTGTCAATCTGTGTGGTCTCCATCCTTCAGAGGTCTCTTCCCAGAAGCTTTTGGCAGAGGAGGTGGAGAATGAAGATAGTTCTCAGTAGTATCATTTATGTATAAGTTTAAGAACTGGTCTATTTTGTGCTGGAATATTCGGGGTTTAAATGGTCGTGATAAACATTTAGCTCTTCGAAATGCTATCACTTCTAGTGGGTGTTCAGTTATATGTCTGCAAGAGACCAAGAAAATGCATTTTGATAAGGCTTTTATTAAGCAGTGTTGTCCTTCTAATTTTGATGAGTTTGTGTATGTTCCCTCTGTTGGGGCATCTGGTGGTTTAATCATCATTTGGCAAAGTGCTATGTTTTCTGGAATGGTGATGCACTGTACTTCTTTTGCTTTATCTGTGTACTTCACCTCAGCACATAATGCACAATCTCTTACAATTGTGAATATCTATGGTCCTTGTGATGGGGAGAACAGGGAGGTTTTTATCAAATGGCTTTTTGATCTGAATATACCAGATGATGAGGACTGGGTAATCATGGGGGATTTTAATTTTATTAGATCCCCATCCAACAGGAATAAAGCTGGTGGAAATGTTAATGATATGTTGATGTTTAATGATTTCATTAGAGAGCAGCACCTCACTGAAATCCCTATTAAAGGAAGGAAATTCACCTGGAGTAACATGCAAGACAATCCTTTGTTGGAACAATTAGATTGGTTCTTCACATCTATGCATTGGACATTAAGTTATCCAGCTACTGTAGTTCTACCACAAGGAAAGCCCACCTCTGATCATGTTCCACTTCTGATGTCAATACAGTCATCAATCCCTGGCAGATAAAATATTTAGATTTGAAAATTTCTGGGTTGCCCACCCTGGTTTTTTGGAGGTTGTAGCAAAAACTTGGGAAAAGCCTACACATAAATCTTCTAGTGCTTCAAACTTGAATGAAAAGTTCAAAAGGATGAGATATGAGCTGAAAAAGTGGAGCAAATCAATATCTAAGCTATCTATTTGCATTGATAATACTAATAAATCCTTACTTAGGCTAGATCAATTGGAAGATATGAGGGGTTTAACTGTACCAGAGAATAACTTCAGGAAAATTTTAAAGAAACACTTGTTGTGTTTGTTGGATTATCGACGAGCAATACTGGAGGAAAAGATGCACTGTCAGGTGGACTAAATTTGGTGATGAAAATACAAAATTCTTTCAAGCAATGGCCACAGAGAGATACAGAAGGAATTCCATTTCTCAGCTCAAACTGTCAGATGGCACTGTTGTTACTGAGCATAAAGAGAAAGAACAAGTGATTTTCAATGCATATAAAGAAAGACTTGGTACATCACATACTCCTGAGATGTTGTTTGACTTACAACACATTATTCAGCCTGTGCCAGGTCTCGAGGAACTTTCTGTGCCATTCACTACTTTGGAGATTGATTTGGTAGTCAAACATATGCCAGTGGACAAGGCTCCTGGTCCTGATGGTTTCAATGGTCAATTCCTCAAATCTTGTTGGCATATTATTAAACATGATATTTATCAACTGTGTTTTGATTTTTATGATGGAAAGTTGGACATTGAAAGTATTAATATGGGTCATATTACCCTCATACCCAAGGTAGCCTCTCCAGAATCGATTAATGATTTTAGGCCAATTACTCTATTAAATTGCTGCCTCAAGATCATCACAAAAATCCTTGCAAATAGACTACAAAAGGTGGTGTTGAGAGTTGTGCATAAAAATCAGTATGGGTTTTTAAAAGGAAGGACCATACAAGACTGCCTTGCTTGGGCCTTTGAGTTTATTCATCAATGTTCTGCATCCAAAAAGGAAATAATTTTGCTAAAGTTGGATTTTGCAAAAGCTTTTGATACAATTGATCATGGAGCTATGATGAAAATTATGAGACAAATGGGATTTGATGAGAAATGGATTCAATGGATATCTCTTATTTTTGCCTCTGGGAAGTCTGCAGTACTGCTTAATGGAGTCCCTGGAAGGCAGTTTTTCTGTAGGAGAGGTGTAAGACAGGGGGATCCATTGTCTCCTCTTATTTTTGTTCTGGCTGCTGACCTGTTACAATCTGCTATTAATAAAGCTTTTCTAGATCACACACTGGCAGCACCCTTTCTCCCTGATTTTGGAATGGATTACCCTGTGATACAATATGCTGATGACACCCTCATCATTATGCCAGCCTTGCACTCGGCAAGTAATGGTCATGAAGGACATTTTGAACAAATATGCAGCCTCTATCGGTTTACATATTAATTATAGCAAGTCCGTGCTTATTCCAATTAACTTATCGGAGGAGACTCGCTGTACTTATGGCTCGAATTTTGGTCTGCTCCATTGGAAAGATGCCTTTCACATATTTGGGACTACCTCCGGGTACTACTAAACCTACGATAATGGATCTAATGCCCCTAGTGGATAGAATTGAGAGAAAAATGTCGACTTCCTACATGATGATGTATTACAGTGGAAGGGTCACAGTAATAAACTCTCTTCTCACTTCTATTGCAATGTTTGCCATGTGTTCTATACAGATCCCTCCAAAAATCCTGGAACACATAGAGAAATTGAGGAGACACTGCCTTTGGAATAAAAAGACGAGAGGAAGGAGAAAAGTGTTTCTCTTTAATTGCTTGGGATAAGGTTTGTAGGCCTAAAAAGAAAGGAGGAGTAGGAGTGTTAAATCTTAAATTGCAGAATGAAGCTCTACTCCTCAAACATTTGCATAAATTCTATAATAAAGAGGATGTACCCTGGGTCACTCTGTTATGGAAGTCTTATTATCAGGAGAAGGTGCCCCATGCTATGCTTCCAGTAGGTTCCTTTTGGTGGAGAGATATATTCAAACTTATCCCAGTATTTAGAGGCATTGCTTCTTGCCAGGTGGGTGATGGCACTACTGTTTTGTTCTGGAAAGACAAATGGATGGGACACATTGCTTCTGATCACTACCCCAGGGCCTTCTCTTTTTCCCTTGATGAAGATAGATCAGTCCAAGATTTTATTTCTGCTCCCACACTGGCTGATAACTTCTGGTTACCTGTCTCTTCTCAAGCAAGGGAAGAAATTAGAGAACTTCGAATGCATCCAGAGATTTGGTGTTGGATTCACATGAGAAGGACGAGATGGGTTTATGATTGGGGAGCCACGGCTTTCACATCTCAGAAATATTATCAATATTGCTTTAGAGATGTCATAGTACATGCAGCATATGGGTGGCTGTGGAAGTCTAAATGTGTCCCCAAGATGAAATTTTTCTGCTGGTTACTACTTTCAGATAGGTTAAACACAAGAAATATGCTGAGAAGGAGAAATATCTGTTTGAACACTAGTTATAGCTGCATGCTTTGTCATAACCCCCCTGAGGAAACAGTGGAACATCTCATCTTTCACTGTAGCTTTGCTAAACAATGCTGGGATCGCCTTGGTTGTGCTTGGAGTCACACGGGTGAGAGATTGCAGCTCATCACACGGGGAAGAAAAATTGGAAAAAACCAATGTTCATAGAGATCTTTATGGTGGCGTCATGGAATATCCGGAAGATCGAAATAACCGACATTTTAGAGGGGTTGCCCCAGATTTGAAAAATTGGATTGTCAACTTTAAAGAGGATTTTAACCTGCTGGTTCATAGGACTAAGCAAGAACTTCACCCCTTTATTATCTCTGTAGTCAACTCTCTGTAAAAGTCCTCTAGTTAGACTTCCCCCTACCCCCCCCCCACCTTCCCCTGTTTGTACATATGTAACTGTTTGTGCCCCTTTTAATGCATTAAGTCAGTAGGGTTCCTCACCCTACTGTCCAAGGTTTCAAAAAAAAAAAAAAATAACAAATGTTGGATAAAACTGCAAATCTATTTTAGGGTATCGCGTGGGAACAAATCCAACAAATTTTTTATTGTAAACTCAAATTCGATTTTATGGTAAAAATATTGTGGGATTTGTTTTGGCCGAGTCCATGTGTAATTATAATGCAACACTGCGGTATCCCACAAACCGCTTTTGCGTGCACGAGATTTGTGCGATATGTGCTAGGGATGCTCATATGGAGGGAAATGCCATATGAGAAGACTATCAGGGCCTAGATCCATGTTTTTCTTCACATTTCATACAAATTATTCGATTCAATCAACAAAGTGTTATCCATCCTAGTTAGAAATAGGCTCGTAGGAGAGAAACATGCAAAAAAACATGCACGACCAACTCTTCATAATAAACTAACAAAAAAGACCAAGTGGCACACCTGAATCCGATCCTATAGGAAAATTATCAAGTCAATGGTTCGGTATTATGCTCCATAGAGAAAACTTCATTATAGGATGACAACACACTAGCTGAAATTCCCTTGGAAAAAATCTATGGGAAGACAATCTGGGAATAGGCTCGAGGAAGAGAAATATGCAAAGAAATCTACAATAAAAAAATAACTCATGGCAATAAACTAACAAAAAAGAACAAGTGGTAGAACTAAGTTTGGGCATTGCTCCCTAAGAAAAATCATCAAGGCATGGGCATTATTATGCTCCATAGACAAAAACAACATTTTCTATTGATAGCACACTAGATGCAAAATTTCTATGGGAAGACCAATCAGGGCCTACAACCTTGTTATGCTCCACAACAACAAAAATCATATTTAATCCTAAGTATTTAGTCCAATCAACGAAACTTTATCCACCCTATTTGGGAATAGGCGTAAGTGATAGAAATATGAATAATCTACACGGCCAAATAACTACTCATAATAGAAACTAACAAAAAAGATCAACTAGCACATTTGAGGCTGACACTACATGAAAGTAATGAGCGCATGGGGCGTTATTATGCTCCGACATTTAGCAGCAAAAGGACAAGCCCAAAAGAGATGAACCAATGTTTCTTATTGTTAGCATTGAAGTGTTTCACACCTATATGATTGAAGATGAAAATGTTTTCTTCTAAGTAAATTTGTAGTAGTTAACATGTCATGCAACAGTAGCTAGAAAAATAACTTGTGCTTGGCTTGACAAGAGGATGCCCAAAGCCAGGTAAAATGTTGTGGAGCTATTTGATAACCTATCATAGCTTTGTATGCCTTTTGGGAGGAGAATTCATTATTACCCCAAATGTAACTCCACCCATATTGATTCCCTTCATGAATTGTTGTCACAACATTATGACAAATATCCTCCAAAACCTCAAATTCCTGGAAAGCTTGTTGTGAGAGGGGAAAATAGAATAAATCCGCAAGACATTAAGTGTTCAACACTTGATCAACAGTAATGTTTGATTGTCTTACAAAGGAGGGTTGTAGTTGGTATTGTAAGAAATTTTGCCTCCATATATCAGTCCAAAATAAAGTTGTTTTTCCATTACCCAAATTTCATCTCTCTATGGAATTGTAAATGTCAAGAAACTAATAAAAAGACCCGTCTAAACTGGAATCAGACAAATTACCATTAATGTAATAAGTAACTTTTATCAAATGCACCCAAGGACTATCCAAATTGTTATAAAAATTGTGAAGATTCTTTCATAACAAAGCTTTATTTTGAATATCTATATTAAGCACACCTAGATCTCCTTGCTCCATAGGTCTACAAATCTTTTTCCATGCAACTAGAGCAGAGCCAATAGCCTGAAACTCTATAGTTTTCTTTCTCCAAAAACAGTGCCTCATATATTTTACCCTTGATCCCTGATGGTGACAGGAGCATCAAAACAACACATAAAGAAGATTGGCACAGAGGCAAGAACCGATTTAACTATTTGTAAATTTCCTCCATAATTTAGGAGCTCTACAATACCCCCAAGTCTGGCTTGCACTCTTTGAACCAATGGTAGCTTAGTGATGCTTAAGGAAAGCCCAGGATATGTGAAAGGAATGTCCCCTTTTTACAGTTCAAAAGTTGAGGTAAAATGTGCTACTCTATCTTCATTCATGTTATTTGATTTGTGGTAATTTACTTTCAATTTAGTAAATTAAGCAAAAGTATGTAACAATGCCTTCAGGCATATGAGATTCACCACATCTGCTTTCATGATAACCAAGGTGTCATTTGCATATTGAATAACATGGAAATACGAGCATGCGGGACAAGGAATAGGTTTGGTCATTAACTCTTGACGCATTGCCTTGTTCAGGAGAGATTGTAGCAGATCGGCAACTAAAACAAACAACAAGGGAGACAGGTGCCTTACACCTCTCCTACAGTAGAATTTTTCCAAGACACCCCATTCAAAAGTATCGAGAAATTTCCAATACTAAGAATAAGCTTTATCCATTTGATCCATCTCACCCCAAAACCTCTAGCTTTTAGGATTTCCAGAATTGTATTATGTTCTATCTTATCAAAAGCCTTTTCAAAGTCCAACTTTAGAATCAAAATCTCCTCAGACTTATGACATTAAAACAGATATTCAAACACCCAGCCCATACAATCTTTTATTGATCCTTTCTTGAGGAAACCATATTAGTTTTTGTGTACCAACTTGAGTATTTTTTCGTAACTTGGTTGCTAAAAACTTGGTTATGATCTTAATCACACTGTTTAGCAGAGAGATGGGCCTAAAATCAGTCAGAGTACTACATGAGTATCAATTTTGGGAATAAGTGTAATGAAGGAAGAGTTTATACTTTCCAGATTAACATTTTTCTCATAAAAACTTTGATGGGATCCTTGGCATCGTTCCCAATAATATACCTGAAATTTGTTGAAACCATCAAGACCAGGATATTTCTAATTTGGTGGCTCTTTAATGACATCTTCAATTTTCTTGTCAGAAAAAGGGATTTCCAAATTGGCACTTGTCTTAGTATCCATCCCTTCTCCATAGAAATATTGAAGATTGAAATGCATAGTTGGTGAATCAGTTTGACCCAATCTCTCTTTGAATGTTTTGCATATAATATCTACCTTTCCATCATAATCTGAGATAACAGCAAGGTCATCATTTCTTAACATTGCAATATAATTATGTCTATAATTTATTGTTGCTTTGGTGTGGAAGAATTTGCTGTTAGCATCACCAAGCTGGACCTATTTGATTTTCCCTCTTTGTTTCCAGTAAGTTCTTTAATAGAATATATCCTAAATTACATTTTTCTAGAGAGAGTTCTTAGTTCTTCTAAATTGTCCATTAGTGAGATAACAAAATTCACTTTATCAATTAATTTCTTGAGGCATGGTAGGTCTTTTTCCCAAAGCTTGATGCCACTTATTAAATTTTAAACTTCGCATTTATCTTCTTAGCACTATCAAAGAAACCAATAGGGATATTCCAAGCATTTTCCACATTTTTCTTGAAACTCCTATGTTGCAACTAGTAACTCCTAAATCTAAACAAGCATGCCCTTAGAATTCTTAAATCTAAACAAGCTTGCCCTTAGGATCTTGGTTCCAATAGCAATCACACGAGGGACATGATCATAGGTAGGTTTGACCAAAGAATAGGCAAAAGAGGAGGGATAAAAATAAACACCACTAAGGTTGTCTAAATTATGTCGGTATCATTTTTGACATATAAGCAATACACACCACTAACTTATCACGAGGTTTTGTAATAGGTCGACGACTGAATTTACCTAGACAACTTTTGAATGGACGAAAGATGGAAATGTTTTCTTCTAAGTAAATTTGTAGTATTTAACATGTCATGCAACAAGTACTTGAAAAATAACTTGTGCTTGACTTGACAAGAGGGTGCCCAAAGCCAGGTAAAATGTTGTGGAGCTATTTGATAACCTATCATAGCTTTGTATGCCTTTTGGGAGGATAATTCATTATTACCGCAAATGTAACTCCACCCATATTGATTCCCTTCCTGAATTGTTGTCACAACATTATGACAAATATCCTCCAAAACCTCAAATTCCTGGAAAGCTTGTTGTGAGAGGGGCAAATAGAATAAATCCTCAAGACATTAAGTGTTCAACACTTGATCAACGATAATGTTTGATTGTCTTGCAAAGGAGGGTTGTAGTTGGTATTGTAAGAAGTTTTCCCTCCATATATCAGTCCCAAATAAAGTTGTTTTTCCAGTACCCAAATTGCATCTCGCTATGGACTTGTAAATGTCAAAAAACTAATAAAAAGACCCTTCTAAACAGGAATCAGACAAATTACAATTATTGTAATAAGTTACTTTTATCAAATGTAACCAAGGACTATCCAAATTGTTATAAAAATTGTGAAGATTCTTTCATAACAAAGCTTTATTTTGAATATCTAGATTAAGCACACCTAAACCTCCTTGCTCCATAGGTCTACACATCTTTTTTCCATGCAACTAGAGCAGAGACAATAGCCCGAACCTCTATAGTTTTCTTTCTCCAAATACGAGTGCCTTATATATTTTACCACTAAATCCTTGATGGTGACAGGAGCATCAAAACAACACATTAAGAAGATTGGCACAGAGGCAAGAACTAATTTAACTAATTGTAAATTTCCTCCATAATTTAGGAACTCTGCAATACCCCCAAGTCTGGCTTGCACTCTTTGAACCATTGGTAGCTTAGTGATACTTAAGGAAAGCCCACGATATGTGAAAGGAAGGTCCCCTTTTACAGTTCAAAAGTTGAGGTAAAATGTGGTACTCTATCTTCATTCATTTTATTTGATTTGTGGTAATTTACTTTCAATTCAGTAGATTCAGCAAAAGTATGTAACAATGCCTTCATGCATATGAGATTCACCACATATGCTTTCATGATAACCAGGGTGTCATTTGCATATTGAATAACATGGAAATCTGAGCATGCACGACAAGGAATATGTTTGGTAATTAACTCTTGACGCATTGCCTTGTTCAGGAGAGATTATAGCAGATCAGCAACTAAAACAAACAACAAGGGAGAGAGAGGGTTCCCCTACCTTACACCTCTCCTAAAGTAGATTTTTTCCAAGGCACCCCATTCAAAAGTACTACGGAATTTCCAGTACTAAGAATAAGCTTTATCCATTTGATCCATCTCACCCCAAAACCTCTAGCCTTTGAGATTTCTAGAATTGTATTATGTTGTGTCTTATCAAAATCCTTTTCAAAGTCCAACTTTAGAATCAAAATCTCCTCAGACTTATGACATTAAAACAGATATTCAAACACCCAGCCCATGCAATCTTGTATTGATATTTTCTTGAAGAAACCATATTAGATTTTGTGTACCAACTTGAGTATTTTTTTTGTAACTTGGATGCTAAAAACTTAGTTATGATCTTAATCACACTTGTTTAGCGGAGAGATGGGCCTAAAATCTGTCGAGTACTACATGAGTATCAATTTTGGGAATAAGTGTAATGAAGGAAGAGTTTATACTTTCCATATTAACATTTCCCTCATAAAAAACTTTGATGGGATCCTTGGCACCGTTTCCGAGTAATATACCTGCAATTTGTTGAAACCATCAAGACCAAGATATTTCTCATTTGGTGGCTCTTTAATGACATCTTCAATTTCTTGTCGAAAAAGGGATTTCCAAATTGGCACTTGTCTTAGTATCCATCCCTTCTCCATAGAAATATTGAAGAGTGAAATGCATAGTTGGTGAATCAGTTTGACCCAATCTCTCTTTGAATGTTTTGCACATAATATCTACCTTTCCATCATGATCAGAGATAACAGCAAGGTCATCATTTCTTAACATTGCAATATAATTATGTCTATAATTTATTGTTGCTTTGGTGTGGAAGAATTTGCTGTTAGCATCACCAAGCTGGACCCATTTGATTTTCCCCTGTTTCCAGTAAGTTCTATAATAGAATATATCCTAAATTACATTCCTCTAGAGATAGAGTTCTTAATTCTTCCAAATTGTCCATCAGTGAGATAACGAATTCACTTTATCAATTAATTTCTTGAGGCATGGTAGGTCTTTTGCCCAAAGCTTGATGTCACTTCTTAAATTTTAAACTTGGCATTTATCTTCTTAGCACTATCAAAGAAACCAATATGGATATTCTAAGCATTTTCCACAATTTTCTTGAAACTCCTATGTTGCAACCGATGAATTCGTAAATCTAAACAAGCATGCCCTTAAAATATTTAAATCTAAACAAGCTTGCCCTTAGGATCTTGGTTCCAATAGCAATCACACAAGGGACATGATCATGGGTAGGTTTGACCAAAGAATAGGCAAAAGAGGAGGGATAAAAATAAACACCACTAAGGTTGTCTAAATTATGTCGGTATCATTTTTGACATATAAGCAATACACACCACTAACTTATCACAGGTTACCCAAACAACTTATGAATGGAGGTAGCATGAACTAAGGCACAATTAGACTCTAAACAAATATCCTTTGTTTTGATAAAAGAAACACATAATGCATGTCATGCCAACTAGGCCACACATACAAACGGTTACGATGTTCCAAGCTAAAATAACTAGAAAACATGAAGTACAAGACTAGAAAAACAAAACAAGTCTTTTTCTTTTTTGATATCTGACAAGTCTAATACGGGACTAGATAAAGGGAAGGTACACTTGACGCTCGTTTGTTGTTTCTTGTCTGGGTAGGTAGGTAGCAACTGATTGCATCATGGGGAGCAGGTAACCACCAGCAACGTCATGGGCCGGTTCGTTGTAGGCGAGACGGGAAGCTAGCATTCCATCGAGAGTACCTACACATGTATATACGATCTGTCAGGCATCAAGTGAGTGGATTAAACGTTGTATTATTTTTTTGGTTCAAAATTTGACGGTGAATATAAAATGAACAAAACGATATCGGCTTGAACAGTGATTTGTTTTTGTATTATAGGCCAGCGGTGGTCAAACAACTTTTCAGAAAAAGAAAAAAAATTGAACGATTTTATCAGAATAGTCCTATTCTCCTATGTCAACAAGTCAATTGTCTGACGCCAGCCGTCAGCATTCCCCAAATGTGGTTATTGACGGTATGGGCAAGACAATTAGAGAAAACAACGATGCTTTAAGCGCAAGGAATTGCTAATAATCTGAGTACGGCATCAGTTCGACCGATTAGCAGAACTGGGATATCACGACGAAAGAAAAACTGAGAAGCTCCGGTGCAGAAACGAATATGAGCTCGCGAACTCGGCCGTTTATATGATTGTCAAACTGGAACATTAACTTTTCCAGGCGAGTAGCCAACGTGCATGCAAAAGCGGAGTATGCGCTGACAGGCATCTAGTGCCGGATTTGTTCATTCAGATGGATAGAGTGGAGAGCCAACTAGCGATAAATTAGTGGAAGCGAAGTGCCGTTGCAACCACCACATGCTTATAATAATAAGAAAATTTACAGTAAGTTGAGAGAGAGAAGCATAACGCCACACATGGCACGTTGAGAGAGGGGAAGAGAGAGATGGACGTTGTTTACTTGCATGTAAAAATAAGGATATCGCTATCACGTTTGGGTGCTAGGGTGCTGCAGGCCACATATAGACATGTTACTTGCGCATGGCTGGGAGCAGGAACCGCACCACTGGCTTCGCCAAACTTACTTCGAGGTAAATCTCTGTACGAAGTTACAAAGCCTCCTTATTATAAAACGCAGCAACAAAAAGGTACAGGAGCAGAGCGTACCTATTTTTCCAAGCACAGGCGCATCCAGTCACAGAAATGAACGTAGACGGTGAGGAGTGAATGCTGATTTTTTATATATATTTGGTCGCTACTTTAATTTAACCACAAGAAAGAGTTTCGAACTCTGCTTCCAGCTAAGTACCAGCTTAAAACAGATGTACGTATGTCGCTCTGTACTATTGGAATTTTCAGCTCGAGCAGACACGGAGGTCAGAACCATGAGGACAAGGATTGCCTGCCAGACGCTTAGAAGCTCAAAACGAGGATTGACGAACATTGCGTTTCTAATTTGAAAATACCCACAGCACACTATCACCGGCAAATCACCAGGCACACTCTGATACTGGTTATATATGCGATGCTCAAACATGAAGGGGTGTGGTTACAATCCTAACCTAACTGGATGGGTCGTTGCGGCCAACTCGTCACAGCATTTAGTTTATCGACAGAAGAAATAATATAGATCAGTTTCGATTGGATGCTGAATCAGAAAGGGGCGTGCTCAAATGCAGCACAGCGAGATCGAACCGGCATTCAAAAAGAGAACTGAAGGAAATTCAATGCTTCATATGGCCTTTGTTTGTGATGAGCATGCACCGCCGTTATACTCTCAAAATAAAGGCCGCTCTACTCAAACGTTTCGGTGCGAACATTTGAAAAAAATGTTTTTCGTATGCTGGTGCTGGAGGCTAGGGCTTCGTGCAGCCCTTTTCACACGTCGCTACGTAGTTAAGAATGGTGAACGTTTCTCAGGTTAACTCGGTTCTGATGTCCAGCCCTAGATGGCAAGGTACGAGCTATATGGTATTTTGCAGGCATCAGCAGTGTTTGCAAAGGAAAGCAAAGCACCTTGCTGAAATCTGAGTCTCATCGCAGCATGAGAACCACGGACTGCAAATTACATACGATGGTGAAAGAATGAGTTTCGTTTCGTTTCATATCACCAGAGTTCGGATACCAGAAGGCCATTACATGAAAGAATGTTCATACATATATATCAATCAAACTAAAGAACCTCTCTAGCAAGCTATACCCTACCATGCCTTGAGCTACTGCAATGCTGAAAGACTTGTAGAATTAAACTACAACAAACCTATGTAGCTCAGATGTACAGAATTCAATCAGAAATAATATGCAGATACATCAGTTCACTATGCAAGCAAAAATTATTAACATCAAATGCACATGTCCTTAAATAAACAGATGCAAGTGTGGAATTGCAAGAAAAGGTATGCATATACGCCCTTGATTCCCACCCACATGATCATACCAGTTATCTGCAACACACCCCACCACACATAATGCAAACCTTCCCAATGTTACGGAAATGCCCTTGTTTGCAGAACTTAAATGCCCTTGTTTGCAGGATTTAAGACTTTGAAACGTAAGGAATATATCCATGCTGCTGCTTAAGTTAGCTGTATTTCACTATCTCTAATTCTCTATACTTTTAGCAGGAATTCAGCTTTGAGACGTACAAAATATATCCATGCTGCTGCTTAAGTTAACTAAAGCTATTCCACTACCTCTATATTTTTAGCAGAAAAAATATAGCAAATTAATAAAATGCCAAGTGCAGACGTGCGCTTACCTGAAGTAGTAAGTTAGCATCAAGGTTGATTTCCAGATCCACGTTGTAGCTGAAGCAATAGATTGTGAGCAAACTGGAGGGTCGCCTGGTACTTCTTGTTCTTATCTGCCTCATCAGGAGCTTGGGAAGAAGCAGAAGCAACATTTTGTTGCTGTTGTGCCTGAGAGGAGAAATTCTGGTTTGCCCCCACCTGGTTGTTTGCTAAAGGACCATTATTGACTTGGGGTGGGGGAGGGAGTGGGAGGTTTGAATGGCTACCTACCGAACCGTAGTTGTTTTGAGATGCATAATACGGCTCTGGTTGATACTGCTGCTGGTTCATCTGTGTGGGTAAACTGTGTCCACCTACCGATGATGCCATAGCAGAATTAGGTGCATGGCTAGGGACTGGAGGTGGCGGTGGCAAATTTAAAGTCATTTCAGGATTGTAAGCGGTATGTTGTGTTAATTGCTCCTGAGCACCTGCCATGCCCCCATAGCTTCTCAAGTGAGCTGCTGAAGCTTGTTGTCCCGGTTGCTGAAGACTACCCATCTGCCAAATATTAAGATAGAAGTCATTGTTTAATTTTTAATGCTTCCATATGTAAGAAATTGTAGATGCATCATGCATTAGTAATTACACAGATCTGTCTGGATTCGAGAGTACCTGACCAGTTGCCGGAACTGCTGACTGCACATTTGGCATAAGCTGAGCTAACGTAGCCATTATGTCAGGCTTTAGTGAAGCCTGTGCTTGATGTCCTGCTATTTGGTTCATAGGAAAACTTGATAGAGATGACTGAACTGCTTCCTCACGCAGAGATCCTCGATACTGACCATCCTGGTGGTGGTTGTCATTAGATGAAACCATACCATAGTAAGGCTGTGACTCTGGTCCAGTTAGCAATGGTCTCTGGACAGCAGCAGTGGACATTTGTGGAATGTGCAGTACCACGCCATAAAGGCGCTCCGGACCATCAACTTGCAAAACATTTGTCAGGAAATCTGATGGTGGTACTAAGAATAAAGTAGTCCCTGAATCAACCTTTACAACCCCTGCGCGACTTTTCGAGCCCAAGTAGCGCAGAAATTCAGTATAGGAAACAAAGTCATCTTCGCTATCTGGTAAGAAGAAGACAATATCAAAACCCGAAGCATCTCCGTAATGCTTTGCAAGCATATCTAATCCCGTTCTAGCAGAACAATTAACAACGTCCGGCCTGCAAAAGAAAGCGGAACATGTGCAAGGTCAAATCAACTATAGAATGAACCTCTATAAAACAAGATTTAAGTGATGTGTATACGTACAAAGGTATCTCAATGCCCTTCTTTATAGGCAAGCAGCGAGCACGACAAACAGGAGATCCACCTTTGGCGATACTGCCACGCCAAAAGTGCCCAAAGGATGAAATTTGGTGCACCGTGCCCTGGATTCGAATAACAGGGCTTAAGCTCTCCTCAGCAAGCGCAACACCATCCTGGTGAGCGAACCGAACTGGATGAACTGCCTCGCTGCCTGCCCTTACATAATAACGGTCTGCACCACCATCCATCCTCGTCCTTTTGGCATCTCTCGGATCAAATGCATTCTGAGCAGAACGTCCAGTCGAGAAAGATGAGCCATGTTCAGGTGCTGGAAGGATACCACCAGGTACTGGCACAGCACCATAGTCCAAGTATCCTGATCTTCCATGCCGAGGATCATAACCCTGTGAAGTGGCACGACCAGGACCAAAATAATCAGGAGCGGCAAACGGACTGTCACTGTACGTGTCAGATCCAGGTAACCCAGCAGGTGGTGTTAGGTTATCAAGTTTACTGGGTGCTAGCCCACTGTTGGAGAAAACAACATGAATTCTATTATCATTGAAAAGGCGACCATCTAGGAGATTCTTGGCTTTAAAAGCTCCTTCGATGGTTGCAAACTCCACAAAAGCATATTGCCTTTCTGGAAAAACTTTAATGTTTGTAACCACACCATGTGCTGCCATGGCTCTTCGAAGTGCCTCCTCATTAAGTTTATGTGTATTGGGAAAACCTACCCACAGAACATTGGAACGGTCTGCTTCCCGCGCTCGTACTCCAGCAGAAGCCTGACAGACAGAAGATGATATGACTGTAAGAAACATCGGCGGATCAAGAGTACAACAGTACAACGGGCAAGATCCAAGACATGGTAAAACAGCATGTACCTTTACATGCCCACCTCCCATTTCACCAGGAGGCACTGATCCTCTACTGTTGAAGTTGCCCGCTTCCGACCGTTCCTACCAAAATCAGTAGAAATAAGGCAGCGCCCTTAAGAAAATGCAGCCTGCAAGTATTATTCACGTAAATCAGTCAACAATACCGAATACTCACCGCTCTGCCCCTGGACCTCTGGAAATCAACACACAATTCCTTCCCACCTAAGTCAGTCCCATTTAACGCTCTATGCGCGGAAATGGCATCTTCCAGCTTCTCAAAGTCGATGTATGCAGAAGTCTGATCACGGGAGAATGCAACACCTTCAATCTTCCCGAACTTCTGAAACTCCTCCTGCAGCTCCTGCTTTGAAATTGCTGGACTGATTCCGCCAATCCATAAGTTCCGAACAGCTCTGGCCTGTACACAAACACCAACCATAAGAACACATGGTACTATTTCTGTAACGACGTAGAAGAATAAAATCCAGCTCGAAACGGAAGAGCTAGCGGCAACATAAGCTGTGAGAGAAAGCTATGATGATATGCTCATTCTAACTCAAACCGAAACGTATCAAATATAGCAGGTAATGTATAGTTCTAGCAAATCACAATATAATAGCATTCTAACTGAAATGAAACCATAGTATAAAGGGCTAGATATTGAACCACCATAGCAAGTTATAGCCTAGAAACACCAAAAGGATCATCAGGGCATACGTCTATTCGCACATCATAAAAATGATGCGAGCAATTCACCGTACAAACAAGGAACAAAACCACCAATCTAACGCACGTAAACCCTAACTGCCGCAACACATCGCGGGGTAACCAACTGCAGCCGAATCACGGGCTGATCCAGGTGGGCGGGCAAGGGAGATGAGGAGTTACCGGCCGCGCGAACTCGATCCGGATGGCCGAGCCCTTGACCCTGGATCCGCGGAGCGCCTCGAGGGCGGCCCGGGACTCGGCGACGGAGCGGAAGAGCACGAACGCGTAGCTGCGGGCGCCGGCGCGCGAGAGGGCGCAGTCGAGCGCGCCGTGCGGGGCGAAGGCCGCCATGACGTCGTCCTCGCCCGCGTGCGTGGGCAGGTTGCCCACCCAGAGCGTGTTCGTCTCGTGGGCGGCCGCCCCCGGCGGGGCGGCTGCGGCGCCACCGGGGGATACCTTCGGGGGAGAGGCCGAGGCCGAGGCCTCGGAGGGCTCCGCGGGCGGCGGCTCCGACGACATCGAGCCGCGATGGGGGGCTGGGAGATCGCCGGAACCCTGCGTCAGGATGGGGATTGATTTCTGGATCTCTTGCGGGAGTGGGGTGGGGTAGGAGAACCGGGCTGGTCCGGCTCGAATTTATTCAGACCACGCTGGGCCGGTCGCACCGTGCCCGTAAATCCGTAGACGGTCCGAATTGCTGGTTGCGAAAGCAAGAGAGCGCGACGGTGTAGATTAAATCGGCCGATTCTTATTCAGTCATAGAAATTATAGCACCCAAAGCCTCCTCTAAATCGCGACGGATCAAGTGTTTAGGAAGGTTGTTGTTTGGTGCCGTGTTTAGAGACATGCATCCAATGGCAGTATACTCACTCATGCGTAGGTAGTCGTCTTTGTATCGGCAGGTGCTCTGCATGCAAGCATCCTCATGGCAGTGGTGTACTTCTGAATCGACGAGAACCAGGCCGTGTCAATAACATCGTGCTTCGACTTGAAGTAGGGTCGAACTCTCAAACACCATGGAGGATCTTCATGAACAAACCCTTGCTCATCCTATACCGGCGCCGAAAATTATCGGCCTGTGTTGGCTCTTCTGCAAAGTAATCGTTGTGCAGCATGGTATGCCCCTCCATCCTCTATCGGGACTTCGAATTCTTTCTTCCTGGCTTTGAACCTTTGTGGCGCGACCTCTTCCTCTTCTCCGTGTCGGAGTCAAGCATGTCTCGGAGGGACACAATGATCAAAAAATCCTCCCGAAGGTCGTCGTCGAAGGCTTGCTTGTCCTCCGTCATTTGGATGATCATCTTGTCCTCAATATCCATGTCTGAAGCAAAATAAATAGTTAAAATTCATCCACGTCAGAAGAGGCAACGAGCAGCGACCTATCACGCCTACCAGACAAACCGTCGAACACCTATGCGCCGAGGAGCGGCGGATTTGCCGGCGCGTTCTGGGACGCGTTGGTGAAATGGCGGCAGCGAAAAGGACTGCGAGGGAGTCATCCGTCACGATGATGTCCGACTCAGGAGAGATTGGCTTTCGAGACGACCGACAAATCGAGTGGCGGCGGAGGGGTGGGAGGCGCGCGAGGGGAGGCACGACGAGAAATAAAAGGCGGGGACCAACCGTTCTGGATTTGGTTGCCAACAGGTGGGTACCCGCCTGTTTTATCGCTCTCTCCGACGTCCCCTGTGGAGCGGAAACGGCCTCGAGGCGTCGGACAACATATTGGGTCTCGCCGAACGGAAAGAGGCTTTGGGACGCGCGAATGAGGCCGATTAAATGTTCGGCGCGCCCCTGAAGATGCTCTTAGGCCTCCACCGAGAGGGCTGGGATCACTTTTGGCACACATTTGCCCGTGACTGTATGGGAGGCGTTGCTTAGGCCCGATTCTTTTGGCATCTTAAAAAAATAATATGGTCTCTCTAGCTCTCGGTCTAATGAGCGTTAGGTTAGAGCTCATTAGACGCCTCCTTCTCTCCCGCCGCCACCGCTAGCCGAACCAATGAGTTTCCCGCCCGCGGCCGGCTTTGCCGTGACGCCTCGTCGCCCTGCCCCATCAAAACTCCTCCTCCACCGGTCCACCGTCGTCTTGGCCATCCCTCTAAGCCCCGTCCCCTTCTTCTCCGGTGCCGGCACCCTAAGACCCATCCTCGCCGTCGCCGTCACCAGCTCCGGCTCAATGGACGCTCCCCGCCCCTCCTTCCTACCGCTCGATGCGTGCAAGGTAGAAGATGACCGCACGAATCTTAGCGCAATTCAATGGCTACAGATTCTACTAAGCTCTAAGGTAAATCTCAATCTACTGAGAATTAGCAAAACCGTAAAAGATAACCATGTCTTCTCCCTAGCTTCTTTCATAAGCCATATTTAGCTTATTACGGTGAGAAGCCCGGATAATAAGTCGGGTGGCTTATGGAGGAAGCTGAGAGGGGCACCTTATTTTTTTAAAGATGGCAAGAGAATTGGACCTAACGTCAAATTCACCAAAATAAAACTTGCAAGTTATCCAACATTTATATTTTGTTCTAATATGCTGATTTATATCTCCAGAACACCATGTTTAACTAAAAAAGGGGCTTAATTATATGGGAAGGGAATTGGGAACACTAGAGTTTCCATCCTAATTTACTAGCATTACATTAGACTTGTGTGCAAAGTTGTTGCTTGCTTCTGCCCAAGCTTTATGTTCCTATGGCTCACTTGAGATTTGAGCCTACAGTGCTCATTGTTGAGGGACTTGTCAAGGGTCTTGTTCTTTTGCTTTGTCTTAAGCTTTTATTGCCATTCGAAATGTCAACGTAAGTGCATTGTATCAATATCGGACGAAGACTTTACATGACAAGGCTAGAGTAAATAGTTTAATTGTTTGGTGGAAGCACTACTAGTTCACATTACTCAAAGTTAAGGAGAATTAACCTATGAAAAGCATGAAGTAAAAGAAGAATGGCCAGCTTCCTCAAGCAGGTCTACCCCATTTCTTAATGGTCTAACTAGATAACTGCACCTGTTTAAATTGTGTAATGAATCAGATCCGGAATCCTGAAAATGTTTGAGGCTTCATGAGTGATTAATATTTTTTTAAATGTCTGTACATTAGAGTAAGAGCTCTTGCACTTGCTCAAATTTCAAAAATCTAGAACTGCGTGGCTTTGAAGCTCAGATGGTGCTTTTTTATGCAGGAAAAATTGCAATCCATATAATGAATTGTTGCAAGAAATTTTTCGGTTGTTGTGTTACAAGGAATTGTTTGCTTCTTTTGATTGTATGGATTTCCATGCTATCCAGCAAGATGATTTACCTATCCCCTGTTGTTTCCCCTAGTTAGTTTGCTTCTCAGTTTTAAATTATGACATGATCTACCTTTCGAACTGATATATGTCGGCAGGCTGAAGAACTATTCAGCTTTGCCTCCTTGAACTCGTTAACATGATCACGTTGCTTATGAAGCCCGCATTCGAGAGAGGTGTACAAGCACGCTCGGCATTCAACAACCTGCATGGATCAATGAAGGCATGCTGTTTATGTTAAGGCCTTGTTTTGGTTAGTGCTTGCAGTTTGTTAAGAGTTATGCATCCTGTTCTCTAGATACCGAATTGCCGACACTATGCAGAGAGACACATTCATCTGTTCTGTCTAAATCTGACAAAGATATTTTGCATTATTGTGCTCTAGATTTTCCAATCCAGCCATGTTTAAGATCCAGGGTACGTGTTGCTGCAGCATCCATTTTGACACAGTTTTGAATACCACGAGTCATCAACCGAAATGAAATACTACTATTTGACGTAACATTTGGCTTGTTAGCAAATACATGCATAGTTCACATAACATTACTTACAATTCGATAGACAAATAAGCTGACCAATAAGCTGGCATTGCTAGATCGGTGTTGTTTTTTTGTGTCTTTCAATGAAATCTATGCCACATGAAACGGCCTGCTCAAGCCTAGCGCCATGCGTCCTTTTGCTTATCTCCTCTGCATTTCCTCTCACCATCATGGGCGTTGCCATATTCCTTTTGCTGCAAATCATTGAGCCAAGCGCCAGGAGTGAAAGCAACTACTAGTACACTTATTTTAACAATCCATAGCAGTGAGCCGTTGAAGAAAGCAGGAACTTCACATGTAATTTGTTAAAAGTTTGTAATTGTTAAACACCAATAACTCTGCGGCTAAGACTATCCGTTACATTGTTCACAAAACCACACATGCAAACGTTGACGGGAGGGATATACTACAAATCTATAAACTCCACTACGGTGCCGAGTAAGCACAGCTATAACTAAGCAGTTGACATCTTAGCATTCTTTGAACAAAATGTTAGATACACACAAGGCCGATAGGCAGAATGTTCCAACGATAGAACGGGCATCTCTCACACTAGTCAGCAACGCTTCTCCTGGGGATAGAATCTGAAACAAATAAGCAACATTCCTGTAAATTTCCAAGAAATGGCAGCTGGAAGGAACTAGGAACTTTTACGGCTAAAAACACCAATGACTCTTGTACCTTGGACAACTGCAGTAGAAATCCAGGGACTGAGCATAGTGCAGTCACAGAGCATCAGACACTCATGGCCAACATTATCTCTATAATATAGGACACCTTCAAAGAGACCAGCACATTCCGAAGTGCCGGCAACTCTCTAACCACTCTGTCTACCAGGGATTTGATTTTGGCAGAAGCAATAGCTACCAAAGCGTCGATATCCTCCTCACATTGTTCGTAGACAATGAAGACAATGAACAAGGATGCCAGTACTGCGTTTGAGAAGGGTGGGAAACTGATAGTTAAATGATAACTGCCACGATAAATGAGAAAAATGTAAGAAGTGGCAAAAGATAACCCTTACCAAGACCCACCAGCACTCTAAATTGGAGGTTCAACATTACTTTGATACAGATCAAGGAGACAACAGCCTGTAGTATAAACAAGGAAATTTGGATCAATCATTTGTAACATAAATAAATTCTCATGATTATACGCTCTTGCAACCATGCTTATGTTTGATACATCATGAAATGTATTTTCATTTGATATCTATAAAATATTTAGTTGCTAATAGTTTTTTTCTAAAACTTTGGTCAAAGTTTACTTAGCTTGACTTTTTTTTAAAGCCTTATTCATTGGAACGGAGGGAGTATGTGCTTTTTGAGTAAAGTCTAGCTGGACTGAGTTATTTATGTACAAACATTGCTAAATCAACAAGGGTTATTTATGTGGGGTGGGGTAAATTTGAGATGGACTCAATGATTACTTCTGCCCCTCAGTTAACCATGTAATAACTATCAAAACTGGAAACAGGAACACATCAACCAAGCATGATGGATAAAATAAGGGGCCGATTCTGTATATGACACTGATATCTTGCTGACATGTAGGACTGTACCAACCTCACAATGATGAAATACATAGTTTTTCACTGGACATGCAGGATATTCTCAGCAAATAACATATTGTAGAGCATATAGGAGCAAAATATTTTGTGCCACAAATTTTTTTTTATGAGTCCACAGAAACCAGGGTGCATCAAGTAAACTGTAACTTTAATGACTTAACATGAATGTAGAGAAATAATCCAGGACAGAGTTCTTCGGAACTTTCTTTTGGGGTGGTGACGTCTGAATAGGACTTCGGCAATGCGTCGATCTTGTCATGGGAGGAAAGGAGAGAAAGGTCGCTGTAAGGGCGGATAAAAAGACGGGCGGCGGCTCTACCTAGACCCCTTCACTAATGGGTCTGCTCATCGAGCTTTCATCCTAAATACTCCACCACACGCAGCCCCTAAAAAGAGGGGCGCTCTATCAACTGAGCTAAGTTACCATTTTCTTTCAGTGCGGCTAATCAACTTCATAAAACAACTAAAGCTGAGCCTACTGCTAACTGAAAAGAAAAGACACTTCATGAATTATCCCTGACAGCTGCTAACAGCTACCTAGAGAGACCAAATTCAAATGTAACTTACTGGGCAGTGCTTCAAATAAGATAGTTGTAGCAAGCTACTGGATAATAAGATAGGGCACATGGGGCACTTCATTAAGAAAACTTTTAAGATAGTGTTCTCAACTGGCTGCATACAAACCTTCAAAAAGGTACCCCAGTCATCACCTTCTGCTAGAACCCTCAACTTATGAATACCTCCGTTCCATAGAGAAGCCAGGTGCACAATTGGATTCCTCAACGTTGAGTCTGATACTTCAAAATAATCAGGAGTAACCTTCTCTACTGCAAAACCAAACCTGCAATAGGAGTTCAAAATACTTATATGTAACATACTAAAACCTATCCACCTAAAAACAGGTATGAGATTTCATTTAATCTTTATCTACCAAAATATAACACACCAACACACAATACAAAACAGTATACATACACTTTCGAAGGTAGCACACCATGGATGTAAAGAGCCAGGGAGATCACTAGAAGAATTTTGGCAGATGAGGAGACAAAGGTTCGGTCCGACAGAAGGAACCAGTAGAACAGCAGAAACACTAATGTGATATATGAAAAGGTTTTCTTTTCATCCCTCCAAAGGAGAATATCAGCAGCTGCAGTAGAATGGTAGCAAGTTAACAAGACAAAAACGTGGATATATAGTACAACGACGAAGAAATTATTTTAGTGAAAACAGCTATCTGTCTCTGGATATTGTTTTGACTTCCAGCTATCTAGTTCATTCAATTTAGTAGCAAGCAAAAGTTCAAAAAAAAGATAGTTAAAAAAATAGTAGCAAGTACAGTGCAAAAATGCTCACCTATTCCACCACCTAGCAGCTTATCAGCTTTTGATGGTCCAGAAGAACTTTGTTTCACCGATAGATCCAAAATATCTGGTAGTTCTGAAATTGACCCAGCAGTTTTCATAATTCCATCCTGCGTACAGATCAAACATCAAACCCACTGGATGTGCACATTTGTTTTGTTAGAGAAAAATAGTTTTGTTGAAATACTTCTGATTCAAGAAAATAGATGATTGAGAAACAAGAACAAATATATAATTTTCGATTTGGAAGCAAGCACACCTCCAATGATACAATTGGGTCATATCCAAGAAGCTTTCTAGCTTTTGAAGTGTTAAAAGTTCTTGTGCGTGACAAGAAGTATACTGTATCAGGATAGAGCAGTGGAGAGGATGACATTTGCAAACCCAATCTGTGATGAATCATATTGGAGAACTCGGCAGCAAACAAGACCACCTTGGCAGGAAGATTAATCCTGGGCCTGGAAATGGAAGAACAGCCACCCACATGTTAATTTCCTGAATAGTTTTCACTGTATGTGTATATGTGTGCATTCGCAAAAAAATGTATGTGTATATGTGTGAGAGAGAGACCTCTGACAACCCATGGCTTCCATCATGCAGGACATAAACTCCCATGTTTTGACAGGGGCACCGTTAGTAATAAAAAAGGGCTGCAAAATTTTAAAGATTAGATTACCTATCAAACTAAATGATATAAATATACTAGCATTTTAATCAACCAGAAGTGTACCTTTCCAGCAACAGAATCGGTATCTGAACATAGAGCTTGTTCGGCACAAACGTTGGCATGTGCAACATTTTCCACATACGTGAAGTCAGACCTGTTACCGCCACTACCTATTACAAACTGAACAGGACTTGGGTAAGAAAGCTGATAGTACTTAATAGCCTGCGAAGGTTTCTGGAGACTGGACACCATTCAGAAAAGCACAAGCAAAAGTGCAAAACTGTGTCAGCTGAAAGGATACAGATACTTGAATGAACATAAATTTTCATATTACATCTGTCAAAATGGAAGTCCTGGAAAACTAGGTTGTTGTTTCAGCGATGAGTTATTAACACTAATCTGATAAATTGTGATTCACTGCGAACTATAATTCTAGAACCGAGTGAATTGCAGATACAACCATTCAAATGGCAAGCATCGCTGGAGATCTGGAAGTGCAACTGGCCACCAAATCAGGCATGCGTACGACTTCTAGTAATCGTATCTGTTGTTACCACAGAAGTGCAATAGGAATTCTAGTACATGTTTAAATTTCTATGAGCTCTTTACTACTGTATAAAAGTTAAACAGAAACGGGCAAATGGCAGCTTCGAATACCTTGCTCAAGGGAGACCTCGCGTATCCAGCAACGAGCCTCACCAGGCTGGAGTCGCCAGGCCCGAACAGATTGCTGGGACGCAGCACGCACGTCCGCATCCCGCCGTTCCCGTCCGCACTCAGCACCATCATCTCCACCTGCGCCCGCAGCTCGCTCGCCGCGTCCCCGAACTGCGTCCACAGGCAGGACCAATCAGGCAATTACTCAGCACCGGCAGAAATGTTGGTTAGCCGAGATGAAGCAGCCAGCCAGCGAACGGCCACAGCGAACGGCGCGCGCGGGGATCAGATCACGAGGTCGAGGAGAGGGCGACGGCGGGGGAGGGTCCTCCCGTACGCACCTTGTCGGGGTAGGTGAGCGAGCCCTCGTCGGCGTCGACCACGTCCAGCGCGCCGGCGGCGACCACGTCGGCGGAGCCGGTGTAGACCAGCCTGGCCACGCCGCCGGCGCGGCAGGCGGCGAGGAGGCGCCTGGTGCCCTCGGCCGCGAGGCGGTGGAGCGGCAGGAAGGACCCGTCGGCGGCGGCGGAGGTGGGGTCCACGTGGAAGACGGCGGCGACACCGGCGAGGGCGAGTGGGGCTGCGGGGTCGGAGAGGTCGATGGAGATGTGGGTGAGCGGGGCTGCCGGCGGGGCGGCGGGCGGCGGGGAGGGGTCGAGGACCGCGACGGCGGACCAGCGGCCGGAGGCGGCGAGCGCGGCGGCGAGGTGGCGGCCGAGGAGGGTGGAGCGGCCGAAGGTGACGGCGCAGGCGGGCTTGCGCGGGGCCGCCTGGGACGGCGGGCTCGGGCCGGGCTCGGCGGTCGCCATCGCGGTGGGGTGGGCAGGGAGTGGGGGGATGGTGGGGCGGGGCGGGGCAGGCGAGGGGGACAAGGCGAGATGACCGGGAGGAGACGAGGGGTTTTGTTTTCTTTTCGAGTCTGTGTGGCGGCTTCTTCCGTTCCATTTCGCTTCTGTTTTGGATTTTGAAAAAATTCCGGCTCAAGTTTGGATTGTTTTTTGCACTATGTTTATTGTGATTCATCCTTAGAGCATCTCCAACCGGCGTGGTATCCATTACTGTATCAAAAAAATGACTAATTTAGCGCGTGAGAGACCCAAATTGATGCTTGCAAGCAACCGGTGTTGTAAAGTGGGTCTGCAAAAATCGTTATCCCGTCTGTTATATCTACCGCGCCGGAAAGAGCGTGCTACAAATCCGCGCAGAAACAACTATCCAGTCTTATAGGCTCCAAAATTTAGAGCTTCTATCGGAGGAGAATATGGCCTCACGCGTGAAATACGGATGGAGCACGCTCCAAAGTAGTTTTACAGTGCCAAAATTTAGTGTGTCTGTTGGAGATGCTCTTAAGCTTGGCCCGTTTGAACAAATTTGAAATCAACACATCAGTTAGAACGGCGAGAGAGGATTCTTGACCTGACGAAAGACAGATCAACACTTCTTCACAACAATAAAGAAATTTACGTAGTACTAAAAGCCATTCAGATTGCCACGCATGCTCATGGCAAAAATATTAAAAGACTAAAAGAGTCGTCACACTTTCTCCTGATGCTTTCTCTTTCGGTGGTGCATCGCATTCATCGAGCATGATTGGTGAATGGTGACTGAGCACCACTTTACAAAGTGCGACGTAGATTGCAAGCCTGGCATTTATGCCGTCAAGGAAAAGACTGCTTACATGATTGATTATGTACATCATCCGGAAGTGACAGAATTGATCTAGGTTTACAATTGTAAACTTGCATAGTTGTTGATTCCTTTACATTGGAGTGATCCAGTGTGTCGTCTACGTTGTCACATAATGCAAATATTATCCACCGTAAGACAGATCACGAAACAGCGACAACAATGACGAATGCCAAGAAAACGAGGAACCAAGGACTACGAAACAGCTAACTGGCTTTCTGTTCCCCAATAGAGAGGATAACAGAACACAATTTATTTTGTAGTTGACAAAAGAATAGCCGACTGCTATCGGATTAACAATCACTATGCAAGCTACATACAACCTGAGGCAATTTTCCGCCCAAGCATTTTAGGAACATCAAGCTATACACATTTCCTCCCGGAGTTCCGTTCCTTCTGTTGGGGATCTCGTGGGGTTCTTTGTCCGCTTCTCTCTTCGACGAGATAGCTGGACCATCTTTTTATGAGAGCTGTCTTTGTGGTTAGTCAAAAGTTATCCTTTGCCCGTCGGACAACTTCAAGAACACGTGCATCATCGAAATGATCCGGAATGGAGAGCATTTTCTTGATCTCTGGACTGGAAGTTCTCAAGAAGGGATTGCACTGCTTCTCTCTCCCGATTGTTGTTGGCACCTGGAAAACAAGAATCCAGGAAAATTTACCAGGTTAAGAATTGATGAACAATCCAAATCCTGGAATGAATTACGCACCATGCAATCTGAAACTCTGATTTATAACACACATCATACTTATTTTGTTATGTTAGTAGCCATCTAAACTGCAAGCAGAGATCTGGTACATCATGAAGACAAAAACAGCCTAATGTTTTAACTGCGGCTCTCGTTTGCAGACCATACTTCTACTTAACATACTAACAAATTAATGGAATAAGCAGCAATATTTACGAATAATATAGCAGAAGAACTTGGAAGTAGAAGAAACATCAAAGTTAGACATGCAAATGGTTACATAAGCTATATTACCGTTGGTGTATTCTTATTGCGCAGCTCAGCTGTACTTGCAGCATATTCCTGAAGATCTTCGTTTCCTGGTTCTATGCTTAAGGCAAACTTCGAATTGCTCTGCAAGGAGGCACTTCCAGCATTAGATACCAGGTTAATGTACTCCCTCCGATCCATATTAGTTGCCACTAATACAGATGTATCTAGACATATTTTAGTTCTAGATACATCCATACTAGTGGCAAGTAATATGAATTGGAGGGAGTAGAAAATGTCTAGATTTGAGTGGAAATATCATTCACCAGAGTATATTCATGTCCACAGTACACCTTCGTCACATCTGGAAGAGCTACAATTTTCTGGAGTGAAGAGTGCATCTGCAGCAAGTTCACGGAAAATGGTGATATACATAAGTCTCACTGATGCTTACAAAGAACTACATTAGTTAAAATCTACAAAAAGGAGAATGGAGCAAACCACAAACAAACAAACCATTACAATCCATAACCTACCAATCTTTTTTTGTGAGTAACCGATTCTAGTGGAAGGTGTGAGCACTTAGATTTGATGACAATTGTTCCTCATTTGCTGTTCAAATAAATGAAGTGCAGGAATACTCGATGTAGCAAAATCTCACTTGTTATAATTATTAATACAGACCTTTCTAAATTTATTCTATTGCTCATGGTTGATAGGTTCTAATGGTTCAGTTTATATTGAAACTCTCTCCAACATGCTTATTAGTCTCAATTAAGGGAATCTGTTAGCGGTAAGTTCCTTATATTCTGGAAGCAAGAACATTGGCAAAGAAGTAGCTTATTACACACATCCAATTGGAAAATCTGAAAGCACATGGATGGAAATAGACAAACTCAAAGAGCATAACATATGAACATTTGAACTATTACAGAGTAGACATGTATACAAAGATATCTAACCTGCTCTGGAGTTCCCTCAAAAAGCTTTCCGCATGATAGACTAAACAAGGTATCACCTGTAAATATTGCTCCAGATCCAGGGAAGTAAAAGCTCAGATGGCCTAATAGAAAAGAAAGAGGAGCGGATGAATTTCTTGAAAACTGTCTTGCACCGAAACTTATTTTCCAAACAAACTTAATATGCATATCCAGCGACACAACCGCACACGTGCCATAAAGTATGGCAAGCCTTAATAGCTCAAAAAATGTTCCATAAAGGCAGGTCACTACTTCTGCACTTTGAGAAGACATCAACCATGAACAACCACAAATGATATAAGTTTGTGTAGAAGAAAAGGTAAGAAAAGCAGGTACTGAGTAAATTAAAATTTTAAGCAGTATACTCCTAGTGGTGACATCATCAAATGATCAAGGATGCATATGAACTTTGGCCAGCAAATCAAGCTTCTAAGTTTTGATAAACTCTAAAAGCACATATGCAAGATGCTGAATGAAGTTGAAATTCAGATCACAAATATGACTTTGTATCCTGGGCAGAAAGAAAAACTGTGTCAAAGTTAGGGTTGTTATATTGGACTTTCCTGACATTTTTTTCTTGCACAGCACACAAGTGCTCCTCTTTGGCTCAAAATTTGCAGGTTCGCACTTCATCATCCCATAAGGCACACATGTCTTGATTAGGTTTTTCTACTAACTTATTATAACTGGTTTTTGAATTCTAAAACCATCAGGTGCAGAAATTAGCACCATTTCCGGTAAAGCTAAACCAATACATACCCAGCAGAACTTAATAATTCTGCCTAGACAACAACTAAGAAGATAAGTCAAAACAATTAAGAATTTTGCAATTACACACCTAATGTATGGCCAGGAGTTTCCATTACAAGAACTTGATGACCGGCAAACATCCACGTGTGACCGTCGCTTAGGGTTATGTCAATGCCAGGAATTCTATCTTTATCCTTCTCAGAACCAATTACCTAGTAAGAATATTATTGTTAGAAAACAAAAGCTGAAGATATCATCATTTCTCATTTGGTTCACAATTTTGTTGTAGGGGAAAGCTAGAAAACAAACTTTTGTCAATCATTTCCATTTATTCACCAAGAGAACCTTTACCTTTTATATTTACTACTTTAAGAACAATTTAAACCAAGAACAACGAAAAGCCATTTCAACAACTAAATTCTGACATTAGTTATAAACCTCGATCTTGTGTCCTTAAATTTGACATATAATTGTTGATAGGACTATCAATAATATCTGGTACAGCAAAATGCTAAGTAATATCTAAATCTTTTTCACTTTATCTCATACTACTTGAACAATTTGCATTCAAGGAACAACGAAAATCCATTTCAACAATTAAACTTCCAACATCAGTTATAAAATTCTATCTCACGCCCTTAAATTTGACGGATAATTGTTGATATGACTGCCAATAATATCTGGTAGAGCAAAATGTTCATGTAATATCTAATTCAGGTTCAGTTTATCTCATACTAGTAAACATTTTAATGGCTTCACGCAGCAAGAGAATAAAATAGAAAAGCAAAGAAGGTAGCCAACTATATACCTTTGCACCATACTTTGCCTTCAGTTCCAAGTTGCCACCAGTATGATCATAGTGATGATGGGTGTTCAATATATAGGTCAAGTTCTGGTTTCTCTTTTCCAATGCGTTTATGATAGGCATCGCCTCAGAAGGGTCTACAACTCCGACTGTTCCAGTATCCACATCATGCAAGATGTATGCATAGTTATCTTGAAGACAGGGTACCTACAATCACAAAGGACGTGGAGTATAGTTAAGAAACATCGGAAGGAAGTGTAAGAGTATGAATGGCAAGCAAGAGACATCTACATAAAGGAAGATAAGTGAAATGTGTATACAACAGAGGTTTCATTGTTCAGCTAGCTACAATATACTACTACCTCCATTCTTATTTAATTGACGCGATGGCAAGGCTAGCTAGTAGAGATTGTATGTATATCCGGCATCAATTAAACACGAACGTAGGGAGTACTTGTTGGTGCGAAACAAATGAAATGTGGAGGTCATGCACTCATGCTATTCCCTCCTAGAATGAAAATCCTGCACATAAACAGCTCGTATATCTTGGGAGACATACAAGCAATGCTGCTCAGACATTAACCATAAGATCACGTGTCTGAAAGAAACAGCAAACATGGAGGGTGGAGAGCAAACTAAAGAAAGTGCGCATCATCTGTCCCACCATAGTACCCTGATAAGGTTTGGCAACAAAGAAAAGATGCAGTCTAAGGTGTCCAACATATCTCATGGTAGTTAGGCAACAAGATAGAAAAATGAAGCAGCATAAAGCAATATGAGTGGTGGAGTGGACGAAGAATATGACAAAGCCTTTTCTACTGGGAACGGCCCTTAGTTTCTCTCCGAAAGCAATGCTGCTAGCAATACCACGCAGTTGCGAGACACTCGTCGCAACCGGCTATAGCTAGTCCACTTCAGCAAACATCTCTTACTGTTGAATTGTCTCCTAAAGCAAACAGCCAGCAGACTAGCCCTCCCCTATAGATTTATTTTTGACCGCTATGTCAACCCGGCAGCCAGCTAGAGGTTACATTCGTAAGCAAACATCTACAGAAGTTCAGGTTTCGCTAGCAACGACTGGAACAGGACGATTGACAGATAGTAACCAAAAATAAAATATCAGGGGTTTCAGAGGGCTCACGAGCTCGATCTGCAGCGAGGAGGAGACGCTGGTCATGTTGCAGAGGTATCGCGCGGCGCCGAACATGCGGCCGACCCCGTGCAGCGTCCTGAGGGGCATGACGAGCAGCGAGCCGATCCCGTACATGAGCGGCTTCCCGAGCCACTTCCTGCTCACCCTGGGTATCAGCGACGGCTGGCCCCGCATCTGCAGAACAACACGGCGACCAGCAGGTTTCGTAAGCCACAGTAGCCAAATCATACAGCTCAGGCAGTCAGATTGTCGGGACCAATTCC
>NW_025899955.1:0-39981 GCF_022539505.1 Lolium rigidum | reverse complement strand
ATCCTTCTCCATCATACCACGGAGGTGCCACTTCATGGGCACCGTGGGATTGATCTCCACTTAGGTAAAAAGCCTAAGCTTGGGGGGAGGTATGCCGGCATCACTCATTCATTACATATTACAATTGCCGGATACTTGTATATACTTGTTTTGCTTCTTATGGTTGCCTCTAATATGAGGAAGATGATATTTGGGGAAGTGCTGTCTAAAAACAGATTCTGGACTGATACTAAAAAATTCCTAAAAATAGCCAGAACGTTATTTTGAGAAGCCAATTTTTGTGCATGTTCCCCAGGTTATTATCTAACTTTCATTAGTTGAGCACTTTTCGAGTTCAATAGCAGAAGATTTTCGGAAAAAATGATTACTGTACTGCTGTCAAGTTTGACGGATTTCTGCCACTTTGTGTCTATGTGACTCTTTTAGTTTTCATTCTCTTGTTTTTGCTTTGTTTCTTTCCTAAAACACAAAAGAACCAAAAATATTTCTATTGTTTCTCTTTATCATTTGTTTATTTGGTTTCTTGCCTTATTTTAGTTTATTTACTATCGTTAGTTTGCTATGAGAAAATCCAAAAAGATTTTGCTTTGTTGCTTGTTTCCTTTCGTTCTTGCTTCCAATTCGAAAGCACCAAAAATATTTGTTGTTCTTCTTCGGTTTTGTAAAGTTTATTATGGAGTTCAGCGGTCTCCGGTGATTGGAGCTTGGTTTTAATTCCATATTATTCAAGCTACACAAGTGAAAGGCAATAATGACGATCTACGACAACTCGAATGTGGTGAGAGACCGGTATGAACTCTATTTGTTTTCATTTTTGTACATATACTCATCCATGTGAGCATGCTTAGTTGGTTCATGTGAGGTATATGTCATTTAAGGAAAATCTAGTAGTTCATGATCTCTCATGCTTGGTTCCAATTTATTAATATGAGTAGCATGTCATAAGTATTTGCTTGCATTGTTTTATTCATAGATAGGTATGACATTGTGGTATCCTCCTCTCGAATAATTCATTTGAATTGACTTGGCACATGCTCACGCATGCATATGACTAAACAAAAGTCAATTAAGCCTCAATGATTTACTTTGCTTCAGAGTTCTTGTATCACTCTTATGCCTCCGTTAATTCTATTTTGTCGCAAGCATGATTATGACAGTTATTTCTCTCTTGATTGTCGCTTCCCAGTCTATTGCTAGCCTTCACTTGTACTAAGCGGGAATGCTGCTCGTGCTTCCAAACCCCGAAAACCAAGTTATTCCAAAGTGTCCACCATAAATACCTATGCATGGCATTTCAAACCATTCCAAGTAAATTTTCATGTGCTACCTTTAAAACCTTCAAAGTACTTCTCAATTTGTGTCAACGTTTTATAGCTCATGAGGAAGTATGTGGTGTTTTATCTTTCAACCTTGTCATTTACTCCCGACAGACTTTCACCAATGGACTAATGGCACATCCGCTTATCCAATAATTTTGCAAAAGAGCCGGCAACGGGGTTCCCAGTCCCAATTAATTAACTTTCATCGATAATTCTCTTCACATGTTTTGCTCGATTCATCAGTAAGCAACTTAATTTTGCAAGTAGACACTCCTCCATGGTATGTGAATGTTGGAAGGCACCCGAGATTCAGCTTAGCCATGGCTTGTGTAAGCAAAGATTGGGGGGTGTCATCCATAATGAAACTAAAATACGTGTGTAAACAAAAGAGAAGAGGGATGATTTACTTTGCTGGTAGAGATAACGTCCTTCATGGGAGCCGCTCTTGAAAGTCTGGTTGACGAGGTAGTTAGAGTGCCCACTACCATTCGTTCACAACAACAAACACCTCTCAAAACAATTTTACTCCCGTTTTACAAATGAAAAGCTCTAGCACATGTTAATCCCCGCTTCCTCTCTGCGAAGGGTCAATCTTTTACTTTTACATTGAGTCACCATCCTTTCTTTGAGCATCTTCTTGAGAGCATAATTGTCGTTCTTAGTGTAATATGCTTGTCCCAAAATATGATTAGTCTGCGGTATAACTCGATGCTTTTATCTTTGATAATCTTTACTTCTAGTCTTTCTATGAATTTCGAGGTGCTCGGGCATTTATGTTTTGCTGTACAAATACGGGCAAGCGAGATACCACCTTATCATATCTTTTTATGAACATCGCAACCCTCCTGATAGACATGATTCATGATGCTCATTATTAGTTTGTTGATATCCTTTTCATGATTGACATAACTATTAGATGACTTTATTTGCATGTATCTTATTATGAATTGCCTAAGTACTTGTCCATATCATGAGAATATTTACATCATATGAACAAATGTGTTCAAGAAAGTTCTTTTATCACACTCGCTTGTTAATCGAATTGCTTGAGGACAAGCAATAAGCTAAGCTTGGGGGAGTTGATACGTCCAAAACGTATCTACTTTCCCGAACACTTTTGCTATTGTTTTGCCTCTAATTTGTGTATTTTGGATACAACTAACACGGACTAACGCTATTTTCAGCAGAATTGCCCTGGTGTCTTATTTTTGTGCATAAACTCAACTTTCAGGAAAATCCCCGAAAATAATCGCAATGGGCCTATTTTCACAGAAGATTGACGGAGCCAGAAGACGAGACGGAGGGGGGCCACGAGGCGCCCACCCCACAAGGCGGCGTGGTGGGCCCCTGGGCCGCACCACCCTATGGTGGCGATGCCTCGGCCACCCCTCGACGCTCCCCTCTGGACTACTTAAGGCTTTCGACCTAAAAACGCACGGGGGTTCGACCAATCTGCCAGAAGACATCCAGAACTCCGCCGCCATCGCGAAACTCCGTCTCGGGACCAGAAACTCCGTTCCGGCACCCTGACGGGACGGGAATTGGAGGAGATGATCGCCATCATCACCACCGACGCCTCTCCATCGACCATCCATGCTTCCCCCATCCATGTGTGAGTAATTCCCCCGCTGTAGGCTGAAGGTTATGGTAGGGATTGGATGAGATTGATCATGTAATAGTCATAAGATTTTTAGGGCGTAGTGCCTAGTATCTGTAGTTGGTACTTTTATGATATTGTTGCAACTTGTTATGCTTAATGCTTGTCACTAGGGCCCAAGTGCCATGATTTCCGATCTGAACATGTTATTGATTCATGAAGATATTCATTGTTTTATGATCTTACCTGCAAGTTGTATACACATATTGCTGTCCGGAACCCGAGGCCCCAAAGTGACAGAAATTGGGACAACCGGAGGGGAAGGCTGTGATATGAGGATCACATGTGTTCACGGAGTGTTAATGTTTTGCTCCGGTACTCTATTAAAAGGAGTACCTTAATTACCAGTAGTTTCCCTAGAGGCCTGGCTGCCACCGGCTGGTAGGACAATAGATGTTGTGCAAGTTTCTCATTGCGAGCACGTACGACTTTATACGAAACACATGCCTATGGTTATTTAGTACTTGGATACCATTTTATTATTATCTGCAAATGCCCTGCCTTGATTGTTACATGAGTTCTCTTATCCATGCAGCCGCCCGTTCATCCATCCCCGTGCCTACAGATTTTTAATCCCGTTGTTTACTATAATCACTACTCGCTGTCTTTATTACACCGCTGCTTATATTTCACTACCGCTATCTGCTATAAACCTGTTGCTACCGATAAATTCTTGTGAGCAAGTCTCGTTTCAAGTGCAACTGAATTGACAACTCCACTGTTAAGGCTTACAAATATTCTTTGGCTCCCCTTGTGTCGAATCAATAAATTGGGTTTTACTTCCCTCGAAGACTGTTGCGATCCCTATACTTGTGGGTCATCACCTGACACTTCTAAATTGTAAACCTAAGTGATTGTCGAGAACCCCGACACTTCTAAATTGTAAACCCAAGTGCTTGTCGAGAACCCCGACACTTCTAAATTGTAAACCTAAGTGCTTGTCGAGAACTCCGACACTTCTCACTTCTAAACCCAAGTGCTTGTAGAGAACTCCGACACTTCTAAATTGTAAACCTAAGTGATTGTTGAGAACTCCGACACTTCTAAAATGCAAAAACCAGGTTTTAATCCAGCACTAACTGTCATAGTTTAGAACACCAAATTGAAAGTGACATAGTGTGGAACAAATTATAACTTGACATAGTCTTAGAACACCAAATTCAACCTCACATAGTATTACAACACTAAATGGAACCTGGCATTGTCTTACAACACCAAATTTTAACCCGACATAGTCTTACAACACCAAATTTTAACCTGACATAGTCTTACAACACCAAATTGAAACTGACATAGTCTGGACCAAATTAAAACTGACATAGTCTGGTACCAACTTCAACCTGAAATTGTTTTACACATCAATTTCACTTTTTGTAGGCATCATGCTTGCCAGCATTGAGATATCCTTCCATTCTTGTTGTGTAGTTGCGTTGCCTACCATATCTTGTATTTGCTGGTGCTGCAGTAGACCTTGGTGCAGAGAAAGGAGCTCTTGATGGAGGGGCCCTTATAGTGTTGCTGGAGCACTGGCAGCTGGAGCTGCTGGAGGAGGTCTTGCTGCTAGTGCTGGAGGAGGTCTTGTTGTTGCTGCTGGTGGAGGTCTTGGTGCTGCTACTGCTGGAGGAGGTCTTGCTGCTACTGCTGGAGGTGCACTTGCAGATGGTCCTGCATGAGCTGTCGGTGGAGAGGTGGAGGAGCACTCACTATGCCTACTTGGCTGCAATGACAAACAAGGTTAATGTTAAACCAATTTCATGTTAAATCAAGGAGCACTGTGGTTTGCAACTATTTACCTGGTGGTTGTCTTTCCTAGATTGAAGCTCTGGCCTAAGTGGTTGTGTACAATTGGTGTATCTATGGCCCACTAGCTTGCAATTTCTGCAAGTGATAGAGGCCATCCTAGATGAATCTCTGGGAGCTGGAACCTCAAATTGTCCTTTCCTTCTGACAGTTTGCTTCCTTCCAGGTTTGTCTCTGAACACTGGTGGGTCAATGTCTGGTGTATCTGGCCTAGTCCAATCTTCAGGTCCAGGAACAGGGTAGACAGTATATGAAAAAAGCCTTCGTGTACATTGGTTTTTTGAAGAAGTCATGCACATAGTCCTCTGGGTGCTGTGACAGTGCTCGATATTACAGACCATTGCATGACCTGCAAGGAACACCTCGTGAGATCCCATTTTCTACAGCCACATGTTTTAGCTCTAAGATCAACAACCACAACTCTACCACTTCCACTGGTGACTTGCCATAGACCCTCCTCAGCAAGCTTGGCACTTCACTCTCTGGACCACCTTTTTGCCTCCTCTAGCTTTTCAGCATAGAATGGAGTAATTTCCCATCTAGCTGTTTCTGCCTTCTCCCTGGTTCCACTGTATTTGACCATCAGTTTTTTCCTTATTCCTTCAAGCATAGTCTTTATTGGTTTGTTCCTCACATTCAAGATCATTCTATTGAATACTTCACTGATATTGTTGACAACTAGATCAGTCTTGCAATTACTATCAAATAGATACCTAGCCCAAGCTTCAGCTGGTATCTGCACTAGCCAATTGTATGCCTCCTCACAATCAGCTTTGAGAGCTTCCATTGCAAGATCAAATCCATTCTTGGTGTAGGAGTAGCTTGCTGCATCCATGTACTTTTTGAGCTCTGGTCCTCTAAACCCAGCTGACTAGAAGTTGGCATAGATATGCCTAAGACAGTATCTTTGGGGTGAGTTGGGGAATACTTGAGATATAGCTTTCAGTAGACCCTACCAAAAGCAAAAAATAGGAAGTATATAAGTTACTGCATGGACTACATGCAATAGTTCACAATGAAATAACAATGGTTGGTACAAGGAGTACCTTCTGTCTGTCTGAAATGATTGTATAATTTCCAAATTGGCCACCTTCCCCTATGCAGTACTTAAGTTGTGTCAAAAACCACAACCAGCTGGCTGTGTCCTCCTTGTCCACTACACCAAATGCAATAGGGAATATATTGTTGTTCTCATCCCTCCCTGTTGCAGCTAGAATTTGCTGTCCAGTTGTTAACTTGATAAAGCAACCATCAACACCTACAATTGAACATAGTGATAAGCACTAGGAAGAAAACATTATGGCACACAGGAATAGAAAGCAACTCTTACCTATGAAAGGCCTACATCCATTAAGAAAACCATGGAGAGAAGCATTTAGACAAATAAAGAGACCATGAAATCTGGGGTTAGGGCTTGGATGCTCCACCAGCTGCTTAGTTGTCACAATGCATCTACTGCCTGGATTTGTATCAACAATAGCCTGCAAGTAGTCTCTGATTCTAGTGTACAGTGCCTTCAGATCTCCCATGACAAGATCAAATGCTTTTCTCCTTGCTCTATAGGCTTTGCTCCTTGGCACTTCCACTCCAAATCTTAACTTGGCATTACAATAAGAGTGTCAACAGTGGTGTTTGGATCTGTCCTAACAGCCTGGTCAGATTGACAAGCCAGCCAATCAATGGATACTTTATTTTTATCTCCAACAGGTAGACAACTGTGTACATTGTTGAATTTCCTAATGCAAAAGGATGACTCATGTGCAATTACTGAGGTTGTCAGATAGAACTTACAGCCCTGCTCCCTTCCTTTCTTAGTGCATTTCACAATAATTATGTCAGCATGGTTTCTGTGGTACTCATAGTTTCTCAGTTGTGCAATGTGATAATTCCTCAAAGCAACTATGAATTCATACACATTTTTGAAACAGAACTTCATGCAAAACTGGAAATGAGGATCTTCCCTGTAGGGATCTGATGCGCGTAGATGACACGTCCGTTGGGAACCCCAAGAGGAAGGTGTGATGCGCACAGCAGCAAGTTTTCCCTCAGTAAGAAACCAAGGTTATCGAACCAGTAGGAGCCAAGAAGCACGTTGAAGGTTGATGGCGGCGGAGTGTAGTGCGGCGCAACACCGGGGATTCCGGCGCCAACGTGGAACCCGCACAACACAATCACAGTACTTTGCCCCAACGTAACGAGTGAGGTTGTCAATCTCACCGGCTTGCTGAAAACAAAGGATTAGATGTATAGTGTGGATGATGATGATTGTTTGCGAAGAACGAGTAAAGAACAATTGCGGTAGATTGTATTTCAGATGTAAAGAATAGGACCGGGGTCCACGGTTCACTAGTGGTGTCTCTCCCATAAGATAAACAGATGTTGGGTGAACAAATTACGGTTGGGCAATTGACAAATAAAGAAGGCATAACAATGCACATACATATATCATGATGAGTACTATGAGATTTAATCGGGGCATTACGACAAAGTACATAGACCGCTATCCAGCATGCATCTATGCCTAAAAAGTCCACCTTCGGGTTATCATCCGAACCCCTTCCGGTATTAAGTTGTAAACAACGAGACAATTGCATTAAGTATGGTGCGTAATGTAATCAACACAAATATCCTTAGACAAAGCATCGATGTTTTATCCCTAGTAGCAACGACACATCCACAACCTTAGAACTTTCCGTCACTCGTCCCAGATTTAATGGAGGCATGAACCCACTATCGAGCATAAATACTCCCTCTTGGAGTCACAAGTATCAACTTGGCCGCAGCCTCTACTAACAACGGAGAGCATGCAAGAACATAAATAACATATATGATAGATTGATAATCAACTTGACATAGTATTCAATATTCATCGGATCCCAACAAACACAACATGTAGCATTACAAATAGATGATCTTGATCATGATAGGCAGCTCACAAGATCTAACATGATAGCACAATGAGGAGAAGACAACCATCTAGCTACTGCTATGGACCCATAGTCCAGGGGTGGACTACTCACACATCGATCCGGAGGCGATCATGGCGATGAAGAGACCTCCGGGAGATGATTCCCCTCTCCGGCAGGGTGCCGGAGGCGATCTCCCGAATCCCCCGAGATGGGATTGGCGGCGGCGGCGTCTCTGGAAGGTTTTCCGTATCGTGGCTCTCGGTACTGGGGTTTTCGCGACGAAGGCTTTAAGTAGGCGGAAGGGCAGGTCAAGGGGCGTCACGAGGGACCCACACAACAGGGCCGCGCGGCCAGGGCCCAGGCCACGCCGCCCTGGCGTGTCGTCGCCTCGTGGCCCCACTTCGTGATCCTTTCGGTCTTCTGGAACCTTGGGCGTTGATTTCGTCCAATTCCGAGAATATTTCCTTACTAGGATTTCTGAAACCAAAAACAGCAGAAAACAGCAACTGGATCTTCGGCATCTCGTCAATAGGTTAGTGCCGGAAAATGCATAATAATGACATATAATGTGTATAAAACATGTGATTATCATCATAAAAGTAGCATGGAACATAATAAATTATAGATACGTTTGGGACGTATCAAGCATCCCCAAGCTTAGTTCCTACTCGCCCTCGAGTAGGTAAACGATAACAAAGATGATTTCTGAAGTGACATGCTATCATAATCTTGATCATACTATTGTAAGCATATGAGATGAATGCAGTGATTCGAAGCAATGATGGAGATGATGAGTAAACAAATGAATCATATAGCAAAGACTTTTCATGAATAATACTTTCAAGACAAGCATCAATAAGACTTGCATAAGAGTTACTCATAAAGCAATAAATTCAAAGTGAAGGTATTCAAGCAACACAAAGGATGATTAAGTTTCAGCAGTTGCTTTCAACTTCAACATATTTATCTCATGGATAATTGTCAACACAAAGTAATATAACAAGTGCAATAGGTAAACATGTAAGAATCAATGCACACAGTTGACACAAGTGTTTGCTTCTGGAATAGAAGGAATAGGTAAACTGACTCAACAATAAAGTAAAAGAAACGCCCTTCGCAGAGGGAAGCATTGATTACTATATTTGTGCTAGAGCTTTTCATTTTGAAAACAAGAAACAATTTTGTCAACGGTAGTAATAAAGCATATGTGTTATGTATAAGATATCTTATAAGTTGCAAGCCTCATGCATAGTATACTAATAGTGCTCGCACCTTGTCCTAATTAGCTTGGATTAACACGGATTATCATTGCATAGCATATGTTTCAACCAAGTGTCACAAAGGGGTACCTCTATGCCGCCTGTACAAAGGTCTAAGGAGAAAGCTCGCATTGGATTTCTCGCTTTTGATTATTCCCAACTTAGACATCCATACCGGGACAACATAGACAACAGATAATGGACTCCTCTTTAATGCATAAGCATTCAACAACGATTAATATTCTCATAAGAGATTGAGGATTAGTTGTCCAAACTGAAACTTCCACCATGAATCATGGCTTTAGTTAGCGGCCCAATGTTCTTCTCTAACATTATGCATACTCAAACCCTTTCATCATGAAAATCTCCCTTACTTCAGACAAGAGGAACATGCATAGCATCTCACATGATATTCAACAAAGGTAAAAGTTGATGGCGTCCCCAGAAACATGGTTACCGCTCAACAAGCAACTTATTAAGAAATAAGACACATAAGTACATATTCTTCACCACAATAGTTTTTAAGGCTATTTGTCCCATGAGCTATATATTGCAAAGACAAAGAATATAATTTTAAAGGTAGCACTCAAGTAATGTACTTTGGAATGGCGGAGAAATACCATGTGGTAGGTAGGTATGGTGGACACAAATGGCATAGTAGTTGGCTCAAGGATTTGGATGCACGAGAAAAATTCCTCTCAATACAAGGCTAGGCTAGCAAGGTTGTTTGAAGCAAACTCAAGTATAAAAGGGGCAGCAAAGCTCACATATGAACATATTGTAGCTATTATAAGACTTTACATTGTCTCCTTGTTGTTCAAACACCTCAACCGAGAAAATATCTAGACTCTAGAGATCAATCATGCAAACCAAATTTTAACAAGCTCTATGTAGTTATTCATTAATGAGTACAAGGTACATGATGCAAGAGCTTAAACATGATCTATATGAGCATAACAATTGCCAAGTATCACATTATTCAAGACATTAAACCATTTACCACATGCGGCATTTTCCGTTTCCAACCATATAACAATGAATGAAATAGTCCAACTTTCGCAATGAACATTAAAGATAAAGCTAAGAACATGTTTGTTCATATGAAACAGCGGAGCGTGTCTCTCTCCCAAACAAAGAATGCTAGGATCCGATATTATTCAAACAAAAACAAAAACAAAAACAAACAGACGCTCCAAGTAAAGCACATAAGATGTGACGGAATAAAAATATAGTTTCACTAGAGGTGACCTGATAAGTTGTCGATGAAGAAGGGATGCCTTGGGCATCCCCAAGCTTAGACGCTTGGGTCTTCTTAAAATATGCAGGGATGAACCACGGGGCATCCCCAAGCTTTGACCTTTCACTCTTCTTGATCATATTGTATCATCCTCCTCTCTTGACCCTTGAAAACTTCCTCCACACCAAACTCAAAACAAACTCATTAGAGGGTTAGTGCATAATTCATATATTCAGAGGTGACACAATCATTCTTAACACTTCTGGACATTGCACAAAGCTACTGGACGTTAATGAAACGAAGAAATCCATCCAACATAGCAAAAGAGGCAATGCGAAATAAAAGGCAGAATCTGTCAAAACAGAACAGTCCGTAAAGACGAATTTTTTTGAGGCACCAGACTTGCTCAAATGAAAATGCCCAAATTGAATGAAAGTTGCGTACATATCTAAGGATCACGCACGTAAATTGGCAGATTTTTCTGAGTTACCTACAGAGAGGCAGATCAAAATTCGTGACAGCAAGAAATCTGTTTCTGCGCAGTAATCCAAATCTAGTATTGACTTTACTATCAAAGACTTTACTTGGCACAACAATGCAATAAAATAAAGATAAGGAGAGGTTGCTACAGTAGTAACAACTTCCAAGACTCAAATATAAAACAAAGTGCAGAAGTAAAATAATGGTTGTCTCCCATAAGCGCTTTTCTTTAACGCCTTTCAGCTAGGCGCAGAAAGTGTGAATCAAGTATTGTCAAGAGACGAAGCATCAACATCATAATTTGTTCTAATAATAGAATCATAAGGTAACTTCATTCTCTTTCTAGGGAAGTGTTCCATACCTTTCTTGAGAGGAAATTGATATTTGATATTACCTTCCTTCATATCAATGGTAGCACCAACAGTTCGAAGAAAAGGTCTTCCCAATATAATAGGACAAGATGCATAGCATTCAATATCCAAGACAACAAAATCAACGGGTACGCGGTTATTGTTAACCATAATACAAACATTATCAATCCTCCCCAAAGGTTTCTTTATAGCATTATCAGCAAGATTAATATCCAAATAGCAATTTTTCAATGGTGGCAAGTCAAGCATATCATAAATTTTCTTAGGCATAACAGAAATACTTGCACCAAGATCACTTAAAGCATTACAATCAAAATCATTGACCCTCATCCTAATGATGGGATCCCAACCATCTTCCAACTTCCTAGGAATAGAGGTTTCAAGTTTTAGTTTATCTTCTCTAGCTTTTATGAGAGCATTCGTAATATGTTTTGTAAATGCCAAATTTATAGCACTAGCATTGGGACTTTTAGCAAGTTTTTGTAAGAACTTTATAACTTCAGAGATGTGACAATCATCAAATTCTAAATCATTATGACCTACAGCAATGGAATCATTGTCCCCAACATTTTGAAAAAATTCAGCAGTTTTATCACAAGCAGTTTCAGTAGTTTTAGCAGTTTCAGGTAATTTTGCATGCTTTGCACTAGGAGTAGAAGCATTGCCAACACCAATTATTTTACCATTGATAGTAGGAGGTGTAGCAATATGTGAAGCATCATCATTACTAGTGGTGGTAATAGTCCAAACTTTAGCTACATTATTCTCTTTAGCTAGTTTTTCATTTTCTTCTCTTTCCCACCTAGCATGCAATTCAGCCATCAATCTTATATTTTCATTATTTCGAACTTGGATGGAATTTGATGTAGTAACAATTTTATTATCAATATCCTTATTAGGCATAAATTTCAATTTTAAAAGATCAACATCAGAGGCAAGTCTATCAACCTTAGAAGCAAGAATATCAATTCTATCAAGCTTTTCTTCAACAGATTTGTTAAAAGCAGTTTGTGTACTAATAAATTCTTTAAGCATGGCTTCAATACCAGGGGGTACACTCCTATTATTGTTGTAAGAATTCCCATAAGAATTACCATAACCATTACCATTAGCAGCGAGGATATGGCCTATAGTTGTTACCGAATTATTCCTATAAGCATTGTTGTTGAAATTATTACTTTTAATGAAATTCACATCAACATGTTCTTCTTGGGCAACCAATGAAGCTAAAGGAACATTATTAGGATCAACATTAGATCTACCATTCACAAGCATAGACATAATAGCATCAATCTTACCACTCAAGGAGGAGGTTTCTTCAACAGAATTTACCTTCTTACCTTGTGAGCCCTTTCCGTGTGCCATTCAGAGTAATTTATCATCATATCATCAAGAAGCTTTGTTGCCGCCCCCAAAGTGATGGACATAAAGGTACCTCCAACCAGCTGAATCCAATAGGTTCCACGAAGAAAAATTCAATCCTGCATAAAAGGTTTGGATGATCATCCAAGTAGTTAGTCCATGGGTTGGGCAATTCTTTACCAAAGATTTCATTCTCTCCCATGCTTGAGCAACATGTTCATTATCTAATTGCTTGAAATTCATTATGCTACTTCTCAAAGATATAATTTTAGCGTGAGGATAATATCTACCAATAAAAGCATCCTTATATTTAGTCCATGAATCAATACTATTTCTAGGCAGAGATAGCAACCAATCTTTAGCTCTTCCTCTTAAGGAGAAATGAAACAATTTTAATTTTATAATGTCACCATCTACATCCTTATACTTTTGCATTTCACATAGTTCAACAAAATTATTGAGATGGGCAGCGAGCATCATCAGAACTAACACCAGAAAATTGCTCTCTCATAACAACATTCAGTAAAGCAGGTTTAATTTCAAAGAATTCTGCTGTAGTAGCAGGTAGAGCAATAGGTGTGCATAAGAAATCATTATTATTCGTGCTAGTGAAGTCACACAACTTAGTATTCTCAACAATACCCATTTTAGCAGTAGTAAATAAAGCAAACTAAATAAACTAAATGCAAGTAACTAATTTTTTGTGTTTTTGATTAAGTGCAGTAAACAAAGTAGTAAATAAAATAAAGCAAGACAAAAACAAAGTAAAGAGATTGGAAGTGGAGACTCCCCTTGCAGCGTGTCTTGATCTCCCCGGCAACGGCGCCAGAAAACAGTCTTGATGCGCGTAGATGACACGTCCGTTGGGAACCCCAAGAGGAAGGTGTGATGCGCACAACGGCAAGTTTTCCCTCAGTACGAAACCAAGGTTTAATCGAACCGAGTAGGAGCCAAGAAGCACGTTGAAGGTTGATGGCGGCGGAGTGTAGTGCGGCGCAACACCGGGGATTCGGCGCCAACGTGGAACCCGCACAACATAATCACAGATACTTTGCCCCAACGTAACGGTGAGGTTGTCAATCTCACCGGCTTGCTTGAAAACAAAGGATTAGATGTATAGTGTGGATGATGATGATTGTTTGCGAAGAACAGGTAAAGAACAATTGCGATAGATTGTATTTCAGATGTAAAGAATAGGACCGGGGTCCACAGTTCACTAGTGGTGTCTCTCCCATAAGATAAACGGATGTTGGGTGAACAAATTACGGTTGGGCAATTGACAAATAAAGAAGGCATAACAATGCACATACATATATCATGATGAGTACTATGAGATTTAATCGGGGCATTACAACAAAGTACATAGACCGCTATCCAGCATGCATCTATGCCTAAAAAGTCCACCTTCAGGTTATCATCCGAACCCCTTCCGGTATTAAGTTGTAAACAACGGACAATTGCATTAAGTATGGTGCGTAATGTAATCAACACAAACATCCTTAGACAAAGCATCGATGTTTTATCCCTAGTAGCAACGAGCACATCCACAACCTTAGAACTTTACGTCACCTTGTCCCAGATTTAATGGAGGCATGAACCCACTATCGAGCATAAATACTCCCTCTTGGAGTCACAAGTATCAACTTGGCCGAGCCTCTACTAGAAACGGAGAGCATGCAAGAACATAAATAACATATATGATAGATTGATAATCAACTTGACATAGTATTCAATATTCATCGGATCCCAACAAACACAACATGTAGCATTACAAATAGATGATCTTGATCATGATAGGCAGCTCACAAGATCTAACATGATAGCACAATGAGGAGAAGACAACCATCTAGCTACTGCTATGGACCCATAGTCCAGGGGTGGACTACTCACACATCGATCCGGAGGCGATCATGGCGATGAAGAGACCTCCGGGAGATGATTCCCCTCCCCGGCGGGGTGCGGAGGCGATCTCCTGAATCCCCGAGATGGGATTGGCGGCGGCGGAGTCTCTAGAAGGTTTTCCGTATCGTGGCTCTCGATGCGGGGTTTCGCGACGAAGGCTTTAAGTAGGCGGAAGGGCGGGTCAAGGAGCGTCACGAGGGACCCACACACGCAGGGCCGCGCGGCCGGGGCCCTGGGCCGCGCCGCCCTGGCGTGTCGTCTCCTCGTGGCCCCACTTCGTGATGCTTTCGGTCTTCTGGAAGCTTCGTGGAAAAATAGGACCCTGGGCGTTGATTTCGTCCAATTCCGAGAATATTTCCTTACTAGGATTTCGAAACCAAAAACAGCGAGAAAACAACAAGCTGGCTCTTCGGCATCTCGTCAATAGGTTAGTGCCGGAAAATGCATAAATATGACATATAATGTGTGTAAAACATGTGAGTATCATCATAAAAGTAGCATGGAACATAAGAAATTATAGATACGTTTGAGACGTATCACAAGACAATAAACAAAGTAAAGAGATTGGATGTGAGAGACTCCCTTTGCAGCGTGTCTTGATCTCCCCGGCAACGGCGCCAGAAAACAGTCTTGATGGCGCGTTATGCACACGTCCGTTGGGAACCCCAAGAGGAAGGTGTGATGCGCACAGCAGCAAGTTTTCCCTCAGAAAGAAACCAAGGTTATCGAACCGGTAGGAGATGAAGGCCACGTGAAGGTTGTTGGTGGAGGAGTGTAGTGCGGCGCAACACCGGGGATTCCGGCGCCAACGTGGAACTTGCACAACACAATCAAAATACTTTGCCCCAACTTAACAGTGAGGTTGTCAATCTCACCGGCTTGCTGTAAACAAAGGATTAAACGTATGGTGTGGAGAATGATGTTTGTTTGCAAAGAACAGTAGAGAACAGTGACAAGGGATTAACTTGTCAATGCCTATGGATTGTAGGCTAGGGTTTAGTTAGAAGTAGAGGGCAAGTAGATCTCGAAGGTTTCAGCCGAAAAGTACTCGACGATTATGAAAGCTAGGGTTTGCAGACAATGATTCGATGATCTCCTCGTCCCTCGACTCCCCCTTTATATAAGAGGTGGAGCCGAGGGTTTCGTTTTGTACAAGTTACAGAGTCAGGGACGGTTTCTAACTCATCCCGCCAGATTTACAAACAACACTTCCTATTACAACTCTACTTTCCTTAATATATCTTGGGCTCTCGAACCTTCTTATTCTTCGGATAGTGGGCCTTCGTTAAACCCCGGGTACTATCTTTGGCGAGGCCCATTTGGGATGCCTATGTCGATAGCCCCGAGATTTTGCTTGAATCGTAGAATCGGGGAAAATCTCCTCTGCTCATTCTTATTCAACAATTTAAACTTTTCTATATTTCTTTATATAAATTTCTATATTGTACGGGGATATTGGTAGTTGGGGCTAGTTCATCCGACGGATCAGGTACTAGTTAGCTGCTCTGGTGGCAATCCGCAAAAACCTACTTCAAGATCACGTCCCTAGACATGATCTCGGGATCTTGGTGCAAACTTCGACGAGGTGCCGCTTAGGTCTTACCATTCTGTCGAGTCCCGAGTCAAATTTATCGAGTACCTAACGCGTCCGTTAGGATTTTCTTCGTATCTGTTGATACGGATAAAAGTAGCGGAGCGCAGTCTTCGGCGATGCCACGCCCGACGAGAATGGATGCGGGGTCTTACCTTCGCAAATTTGCGGCATTCAGAAATTGATCGCAACTTTGGCGTTCGAGAATATATTGTCGAGTGCTTTTCCGGCTGTTGGAATGGCACATTTTATCGAGTCAAATATGACTTATATTAATCTCCCGATGGGAGTATATGTAGAGTTAATTATAACTCGAAATATACTCTCTTGCTTTTCTATCTTTCTTTCTTTTTCTTTTTATATTTCATCGGGCACGCGAACGGCGTTCCCGATGGGAGTAGCCCGAGGCTACAGCCAAGAACTTGTGCTTGGTTGTAGGCTCAACATTTTAGTCCACCTTGTCGCTATATTGCCATTATCTCCCGATATTCTTTCTCTCTCTTTTTTTTTATCTCTCGGGTGCGCGAACAGCGCTCCCGATGGGAGTAGCCCCCGAGGCTACAGCCAAGAACGTGTGCTTGGTTGTAGGCTCCCACAATTTCTATATTTTCCATAGTCGAAATTTTACTTTTATCGAAGTAGCCCCCGAGCATTTGGGCAAAAACTTGTTTCTGACCAAAGGCTCCCGAAGTATGCAAATAACTTATCCTGTCGCCATTCTCCTTTTATTTTTCTTGTCGACATATTTTCCTTTGTCAAATTCTCTTCAGCTCTATTAATGGTCGAGATTTTTACTGCCTTGTGGGTCCATTGTTCCCACCATGTTGACACGTCGTGCAAGTGGGGGACACACGTCCTCCGCTTTTCTGGCGCACGTTCGATGCGCTTTGTTCCATTCCATCTCCGTAAAAATACCTTTTTACCCTCATATCTATTGGATCTCTTTTCACCACACGATTTCTTCATCCAGACGGTTCATTACTTCTCCCGAAGCCTATATAAACCTTTCTTCAACCTCCGTCCACTCCTTCGCTTGCGCCGCTGTCTGCTCCCCTCTGCAAAAACTCCTCTGCGCCCAACTCTTTCTGATCTTCCGCACGCACGAACACTACTTTTCCAGTGCTGTTGATGCCACCGCGTACGCGACTCACTCGCCACAGCACTCCGGAATCCAAGATGGCCGCTGAGGATCTTGAGTGGGAGAGATCCAAAATCTCCAACCAAGATGTCAATATGCTTGAAGAGGCTCGGCCCGATGAAGAAGGAAAGACGCCATCCGCTTTCCCGCGAAGAAAGCTACCCCAAGCCTCCAATGGAGTACCGGGTTAGTTTCGTTGATCATCTCATCCGCGGCCTTTCTACCCCAATCCACGATTTCCTCCGCGGTCTTCTCTTTGTCTATGGGATTCAGGCTGCACCGGCTGACCCCCAATTCCATCCTTCACATTTCTATTTTTATCACGCTTTGCGAATGCTTCCTTGGAGTCGCTCCTAATTGGGCTCTTTGGAAGCGCATTTTATGCCTTCGCCGCAATGGCGCTCACAACGCCACCTACAACATAGGTGGTGTAGTTATCTGTGTCCGAACCGATGTCGATTATTTCGACGTCAAATTTCCTGACTTTGTCCAAGGATGGCGCAAAAGGTGGCTCTATATACACGAAGAAAGTGCCAATTCCGTGGAACACAACATAGTTCCTTTCGACGGAAACGCAAAAATTCAACGCCGCTACTCCTGGGACGCTGAAGCTTCCGAAGAAGAGAAGAAGGCGGCAGAAGCTCTTATGTCTCGTATTCATCAGCTCCAAAATACTCGAGGCAAAGAGTTATCTGGTGTCCAAATCACTACCTATTTTCTTAGGATTAGAGTGCAGCCTCTTCAGGCTCGCAAAAATCCCCTTTGGACGTATTCGGGTGTCAATGAGCGCCAATAGGCTCTCCAATGATCTTTCGGTGAAGGACTTGGAGAAGCTTATTCGAAGAATTACCTCGCTGAGCAAGAGGGATCCTATTCCTTCCTCTTGTCGCGTGGAACCGTACAGACTCCACCAATCCTCTCCCGAGGTATTTTGTCTTCTCGAATTTTTATCTTGTTCTGAATTTTCCACTGCATCTCATTGCATTGATATCTCTCTATTTTTCCCTTTGCCGCTATTTTCCTGCGAGAATCATCCTACTATGGCTTCCCTTCCTCCTCTTCACGAGGATGGAGAAGTCGAAGAAATGGGCATTGTTGCTGACGACAATCAAGAAGCTCCATCCTTTGTGAATGATCCCGTGGATTCTCGAAAATCTGCGGGATCTTCGAGGACACTACGTCGGTCCAATCTCCTCCTCCCGCTGTTTCCCCACAAAGGAAAAGGAAGAGGAACGATGTCGAAGATTCCGGCACATCCAAAGCCGAGGAAGTTGTTCCTTCTCATCCGAAGGCGACTTATGATCCTTATGTTGCATCCCTCGTCAGCTCGTAAGTTACCTTGATTTTCTCTTATTTACGTAGTCGAAGTTTTTTCTTGTCTTGCTTTTTATGCTATTGATCCTTACTCGCGGTGATGACGAGGAAGAAGTACCAACTCGTGACGTAGCTCCTCGGACGAGCACGTCACACACTTTAGTTATTTCGGAGAAGCCCGTTGAAGGAGAAGAATCGTCGCCTCCTCAACAAAATGTTGATACATCTACTCCTCCTTCGAGCCCCCTTGTCCCTTCGCCAAAAAGGGCAAGGGTTGAAATGATCATTGAGCCTCCTCCTCAATTGAGCAGCTCTTCGTCGCAGCTCTTGGATGATGTAAGTTTGTCGATGTCTATATTTCTTCTATTTTGCTTTTGTAGACCCTTACTTTTTTTTTTAATGCCGATGTTTTCCCCTTCGTTCTTCTTCTTTGACAGCCCATGATCAAGGATCTTATCCGCATCGGGTCCCAATTTATTGGGTACCGCGAGTATGCCAACGAGCCGAAGGTAATAACTTTTATATTCTTGTTCTTCCTGAATTTTGCTCCTTTTTGTTTGTCGCAATTTTTTGATCTTTCTTTCCCCTTTTTTATCTTGATAGAGAAACTTGCGAGAGGCCAACAAGCGTGCTTGGCGCACTTGCTCACAAACTAGAGCACGGTGAGGCGGCTCGCGAAAAGCCGAACTTGCCGCTAGCGAAGCTAAGGCTGAGGCCGATGATGCCAAAGCAAAGGCCGCTAGTGTCGAGGAACTGCGAGAAAAGGCTCAAAGATCGTTGAATCGCCTTAGACGAGCGAAAGCTGCACAAGTTGCACGTGAGCAAGGGATCATCAAGCGTTTGAAGTCGCAAAGTCGACGTACGGCTGAGTAATATCATCAATCCCTTCTATTTTATTGTACTTCCTGTTTCTTGGTTTTCGACTAATGTTTTGTCTCGTGTGGCAGCCCAAACAAACCAAGATTTTGATCGCGGAGAATCCCGTCAATGACCCTCTCCTTGACGCACTTTCTCTTCTGGAGTTCCATGGGCGCGAAATTCGTGAAGGCGTGGCCAATGCCAGTGCAGGTTTGTCGGCGTTGTTCCCCTACTTCTTCCCGAAGAAAGAGGAACCTTCGACTTTCCTTGCCCTTGCCAAGCTTTTCAATTCATCGGAAGACCTTGGACTGAAGATGCGTCATGAAAATATGAAGGTTGGCTGTCGAAAATCCTGTTGCCACTGGTTGTCGACGAGCCAACGGACTCTTGATCTGGGTGAAGGTTGGCGACACCGATCAAATAGAACAATCGAGATGGAAGTCGCTGATTAAGGCGGCCAAGCCCAACACGAAGAAGATCTTGGCGTATCTCGGGATCAAGCCAGCTTCGACTCCTAGCTCCTCGAGGCCGGAGGTCTAGTTGCATGCCTCTTTGTTTTTCCTTTCTATCTTTTGCTCTTGTCGCCATTTTAGCCTTGGCGAGAATTACTCTGTTAGTCCCCCTGGAGAACTTCCTTTTGTAATGTCCATGTAAATTTTCTAGAAAGTAATGAAATTCCTCTTCGTGCTTTTCATTGATCCTGGGCCTTTCTTTTCCAGTTAATATTTGACAATTACTCGACTACTCCTTGCTCTGCTGCTGCTTCACCTGCCTCTTCCTTCTCGAAGAAAGTACCAGTCGACCATAATCTCCTTGAAAGTTCGTTAGGCGGACATTTGTCGGAAGATTTGCAAGAACTTCGACAACAACTTCAATCTATGAAGAAACAGACGTTGGCCATGATGGAGCAATCTCGGAAAGCATCTGAAGGAGAAAAACTTGCTCTTCATCAAGCCAAAGAAGCTATGGCTGCTAGGGATCTTTGTCATCTTGGAAGCAAAGGGAGCCACAACCGAGAAAATAGTATGCTTGAGCTAATGCTTTGGAAGCTAGCACGAGATATGTTAGGTACGTTTTTGCAACCTCAAGACGCCTTCTCTTTATTTTGCTATGTGCTTTTCTTCCAATTTCTTGCCATGTCGCTTTATCGGGCTCAGTTCTTGATTCTGCTGCTAGAAGATCGAGAGAGTGAATGAGAGAACAAATCTTCTTGTCAATCTTTCCCTTAATCATGGGTGTTTGTTACGGGCCACTCCTGAACGAACCCAACAAATTGTTAGGTTCCAAGATCGTGCTTGCCAAGTGCGCGACTTTCTCAATTTTTGCACGGCGACATTAACCCTTGTCTATAGGAATCTATTTCCGCGAAACGAGGTTCCAAACACTCTTCCCGAATTATTGGAGGTATTCAGAGATGCTCCCCGCATCCATAACTTTGTGCGGGCTCAACTCACTCTTTGGAGCGAGATTTGCCATGATTATGATAAACATCTGTTATCCAAAGTTGGACTGACGAAGATTGTTGCTTGGTTGCACGGCCAAGAAAACGCGTCGGAAAAATGATATTGACTCAATCGATGCGATGGTAGCTCCTGTGGCCGAATCGATGATAGATGAACTTCTTCGGATGGACTCGGAGTTTTTTACCAAGGGTTCTTATGCTGAACATAAAACAACCCGGGGCTTGTCCGTAGATACTGTCTTGGGATTTAAGCTGACTTGTATTATATTGGAAACCTTGTATCTCACTCTTTTTTGTTTTCCCTCTTTCTTTTTTTATATTTCCGAAGGAATTTATTGTATATTGCTTGAGGTCCTCTATGTTGTTGAAGCCCCAGAGCCTAGCGGGCGAACGTTGCACTATTTTTTCCTCCTTGAAATCTATCTTTTCGTTGTAATAAGACATCCTTGTTTGTCCCTTGGATGGATTGCCAATCTTCGAGTACCTTTGATGTCGAAATTCTATATTTGTATTGCGAGGTTCTTAGACCAAAGCACTTAAGATTTTTGATGTGTACACTATATTTATGATTACTTGGCTTCCGTTTTTTATATTTGGCGAGGTATTAATGTACCAAGGCGAAATATTTCGATGAATCTATATTGTATGTATTTTAAGACTTGGGCGTTGAGCCCCGAGCGTGTCGAAAAATGAGAAGTATATCTCCACTATCTTTATTATATTGCAGCACCACGAGCCCGCCTCATTAAAAACCTTTCCGGCCCCACTCGGTGCCCAGAAAAAGGAAAAGAGTGCGTCCGAAAACTCGTGGGCGTTTCGGTACATTGAAGTTTTACAAGGACTATATTTTAGCTCTAGGCGTAGAACCGCCTGAGTTGCGCCACGTTCCAGGGGTTTTGCTCCTCCACCCCTGTCTTCTTGTCCTTTATCCTGTATGCTCCTCCTCCAATTACTTCTGTGACGATATAGGGACCAAGCCATGGTGACTCGAGTTTTTCATGACTTTTTTGCGTGAGCCGAAGAACTAAGTCCCCCACTTGAAAAGATCTTGGCCGCAAACGTCGGCTGTGGTAATTCTTCAAGTCCTGTTGATATTTGGTGACCCTTGATAATACTTCGTCTCGAGCTTCGTCGAGTGCGTCTACATCGTCTTCCAATGCTGTCCTTGAAGCTTCTTCATCATATGCTGTGACTCTAGGGGAGTCATGCTCTATTTCTATTGGAAGTACTGCCTCCGCGCCATCGACCAGAAAAAAGGGGTTTCTTGTGTCGCCGTATTTGGTGTTGTGCGGATGCTCCACAACACACTTGGTAGTTCTTCAGGCCAGGTATGTCGAGCTTTTTCTAGTGGTCCCAACAGACGTTTCTTGATGCCATTGCAGATAATGCCATTGGCTTTCTCGACCTGCCCGTTGGTTTGAGGATGTGCAAGCGACGCAAAGTGCAGCTTGATACCCACTTCTTTGCGGTAATCTTTGAATTCGTTGGATGTAAAGTTACTGCCATTGTCCGTGACGATGCTATGAGGCACTCCAAATGCTGAAGACGAGGCCTTTTATGAATTTTACTTGCGGATGCTCCATACGGCGAATTTATCGGCTTCGCTTCTATCCACTTTGTAAATTTGTCGACAGACTACTAGCATGTATTCCTTTCCTCCTGGCCATGATTTGTGTAACTTGCCCACCATATCGAGTCCCCATTGTGCAAAGGGCCACGACAAAGGTATTGGTGCTAGTTCTCGCTGCTGGAGAGTGAGGTTTTGCGGCGAACCTTTGACACGCATCGCAAGTCCTTACTATTTCTTTGGCGTCCTCGATTGCTTTGTCAACCGGTAGAAGCCTGCCCGAAAAACCTTGGCCGCGATGGCTCGACTACTCGCGTGGTGGCCGCATATTCCTTCGTGCACATCCTTCAAAATTACTCTTCCTTCTTCGGGTGTTACACACCTTTGCGGAACACCTGAAATACTTCGCTTGTATAGTTCTCCTTTGACCACCGTGAAGGCTTTAGACCGTCGAATTACTCGCCTTGCTTCAAGCTGGATCGTCGGGTATTTCTTTCCTGAGGATGTATGATACATATGCTTGCATCCAAGGAACCTGTACCATCATCACAAGCTCTTGTTCATCTTCATCCTCCGTGGTTTCGCGAGGGGTGTCGAAGTTTTTTCTTTTCTCGCACCTTTTTTGACTTTGTAGATCTCTCCGATATTTCTTCCCAAAACACTCCTGGCGGGGCCGGGAGACACTGCGACCCGATGTTTGCGAGGACGTCGGCTTCATCGTTGCTCAATCTCTGATGTGGTTTACCTCGCATCCATCGAATAACTTCTCAAGTTCATTGTACACCTCCTTGTATGCTACCATGCTATCATTGAGCTGCATCACATTGGTTCATAACTTGCTGGGCCACCAATTGTGAGTCGCCAAAGATTTTTAGTCGAGTTGCGCCGCATGCTTTTGCCATCTTCATCCCGTGTATGAGGGCTTCATATTACTGCTTCATTGTTAGATGCGTTAGGGAACGTCATCCGAAGGATATACTTCAATTTGTCGCCTTCGGGTGATATAAGTATGACTCCTGCTCCGGCTCCTTCTACTCTTTTGGACCCGTCAAAATTCATGGTCCGGGTTCTCGGCAGTGCAGGGGTCCTGTGTTCTGCGAGCTCCATCCACTTTGCGATGAAGTCCGGCAAAACTTGCGACTTGATTGCTTTTCTTTTTTCATACGTGATGTCCCGAGGGAAAGTTCTATTCCCCAAAGGGAGACACGACCCGTAGCTTCGGATTGTTCGGTATATTTGACAAAGGAGCCTCATTGACCACTATGATCGGGTGTGCCGAAAAATAGTGGCGCAATTTTCGTGCTTGTTGTGAACACTCCGTATGCTAGCTTCAGTGCGAGGGTACCTTTGTTTTGCCGGCGATAAAACTTCGCCGACGAAGTAGGCTGGCCTCCGTACTCCGTGGAGTTTTCCTTCTTCTTCTCTTTCGACAACCAGCGCCGTGCTCACCACTTGGGGCGTGGCTGCGATATATAACGAGGAGAGGTTCCTTTTCCTTCGGTGCCACCAAGATTGGTGGTGTCGAGATTTTGCGCTTCAAGTCTTCGAAAGCTACTGTCGGCTTCTTCGTTCCACTGGAATTTGTCTCCTTGTTTTATCAAAGCGTAAAATGGTAACGCTTTTTCTCCTAGCCTAGCGACGAATCTGCTCAAAGCTGCGACTCGCCCAGGTAAGCTGTTGTATCTCTTTCAACTTTGTTGGCTTTCTCATTGTTACAATAGCTTGTATTTTATCGGGATTTGCTTCAATCCCTCTTGCTGAGACTAGAAACCCCAAGAGTTCTCCTGCTGGGACACCAAAGGAACACTTCGTCGGGTTCAACTTCAGGCAGAACTTGTTGAGGTTGTCGAACGTTTCCTTGAGGTCCTCTATCAGCGTTGATCCTTCTTTTGATGTGATGACAACGTCGTCGATGTATACTTGCACGTTTTTCCCAATCTGTGTCGCCAAGCACTTTTGCATCATCCTCTGATATGTTGCTCCCGCGTTTTTAGACCAAAGGGCATTGTTCGTAACAAAACACGCCATAAGGTGTAATGAACGCGGTCTTTACTTCATCTTCTTCTTTTAACCTGATCTGGTTGTAACCAGAATACGCGTCCGGGAAGGAAAGACGTTCGCATCCAGCCGTGGAGTCGATAATTTGATCGATCCTCGGGAGGGGAAGTGATCCTTTGGACAATGTTTGTTGAGACACGTAAAGTCGACGCACATGCGAAGGACCTTAGTGTTTTTCTTTGGCACCATCACGGGATTTGCTACCCATGTGGCTTACGTGAATATCTCTTTGATGAAACCAGCTTCTTGTAGTCGATTGATTTACGACAGCATAGCTTTGCGGTTTGGTTCGAAAAACGCCGCAAAGGTTGTTTGATTGGTCTCGCTGTTGGATCCAAATTTAGGTGGTGCTCGGCAAGTTCCTACGGGTACTCCTGGCATGTCGGCTGGACACCATGCGAAGATTTTCCAGTTCTCACGGAGGAACTCGACGAGCGCGCTTTCCTATGCGATATCCATGTTGTTTGCAATGGATGTCGTCTTTTTGGGTCCGTCGGGTGAATCTCGCACCTCCTTAGAATTTTTCTCTGTGTTGAAAGTTGATTCTTTATTTGGCCTTCCAACGTACGGCGGTACGTCGTAATCGGTCATACTTTTCGACGCCAAATACTCAGCTTGCATCCCGAAAGTTTCGATAACCGATGGAAATCCTTGTCGCACTTATCCGCTAAGGCGAAGCTCCCTTTGGCTGTGATTGGTCCTTTGGGTCCGGGCAATCTCCACGACGGTATGTATAGTGTGGTACTGCCATAAATCTAGCATATGCTGGTCGTCCCAACAAAGCGTGGTACTTGTGATGGAAAATCCACGACTTCAAACTCCGGTTTCTCGATTCTATAATTTTCTCGGGTTCCAAAGCGAACGTCGAGGTTGATCTTTCCCAATGGGTAACTTGGTTTCTCCGGTGTGATGCCGTGGAACCTTGTGTCCGTTGGCTTCAAGTTTGCTAAGGATATGTTCATCTTCCTCAATGTATCTGCATACATAAGGTTTAAGCTGCTGCCACCATCTATGAATACTCGAGAAACATCAAAGCCCGCAATAGCTGGCAGCGGAATAAGTGCGTGACTGCCCTGGTCGAGGAACTTGCTGCGGGTGGTCCGCTATGGTGAAGCCGATGTCTTGCCCGACCAATTGAGGTACTCAAGCTGTTGGTGGAGGCATTTTCTCTGCCATGAACACTTTGTCTCGAGATTACTTTTTGAGTTCTGTTGGACGGCCTTCCCTTCTGGATCATCGACACCGCTCCGTTTGAGTTAGGATCAACATAAGGTGGTGGTGGAGGTGCTGCCGCTATTCTGAGCTGATGCCGATTGTCGTACGTAGTCGCGGGAGGTGGCGGTAGATGAACTTCGCTCCTAGGCTCCCGAGGGTTTCTCTGTGCTGCTCGAGCGTGAGCATTTTCTCGCGTATCTCGAACATTGCTCGAAAATTTCGACGGTCTTTCTGCAGGTGCCCTGACTGTCTTTTCCCGTTGCTGTCGAGGAAGAAGTGCATCTGGCACGGTCCGTTCAGCATTTCTTCGGGGGACACGAAAGGTCTTGAAAACCTCGGCCCACTATTTTGTCTGTTGCGGGAGTCGTCCCTATTATCGCTTCTCTGCTCATTGCTTCTCTGATAATCATCTCTGTTGTTTCCTCCTGTGTTTGCCCGAAATCCTGCCGAAATTTGCCCTGGGGCATCATAGTTTGGATACTGCCGAGGAAATCGTCGCCTCGATTGATAATTTCGACCACGGTCCTCCTCTGGCGACTGTGTCGTTTATTGTGGACAGCGTCTTCTCCGTCTGCCCATCTATTTGCTATCTCCATTAACGCGGATCTTGTTTTTGGATTGGTCCTTCCCAAGTCCTCGACAAAATCTCCACGCCTAATTCTGCGACAAACGCATCTATTGCTCTCTCGTCCGATATATTTTCTGCACGAGTTTTTTATGATGTTCCACCTTTGGATGTATTTTCTCATTGACTCATCTCGGCTTTTGTCGACACGCCCTCAGCTCTTCTAACGACGCAGGTTTTTTGCACGTGGACCTGAAGTTCTTGACGAATACGTCCTCGAAACTTTCCAGTTGTCGATGGATCCTGGCGGAAGTTTTTTGATCCAAGATCGTGCGGCTCCACTTAAGTGCACCTGAATACTTTGCATGGCTGTTGCTCTAGTTCCTCCGAGTTAACTTCACTGTCTCGAGGTAATCAATTAGCCGATCCTGCGGATCTTGCGAGGCCGTCGAACTTTTTGAAGTGATCGGGCAACTTAAATCCCGACGGGACTCGAGTTTTTCGTACTCTCCTTGTGAAGCACGGCGGGCCGCACATATCCTCGTCGTTAAGCTCCGGGGATTGCCGATGATCCCTTCTGCTTTGTCTCGCTCTATCGACCCTTGCTTGTGCTCCTGTGTCTCTTGCTCCGCTTGGTCCTTCGGAAGCGCCACCAGATTCTTCTTGCGGTCGTGGACTATTTTGCCTTGCCGCTCCTTCGGGAGGCGTTGCTACGAACGATGTCCCCATAGCTCCAACCCCCGCTAACGCCATGTTGTATAATGTTTCCCTTGGATCTCCCGGGGTGGCTCGGATGCGAGGATGTAAGCTTGTGTCGCCATATACCCAGCTTACGGTGTCTTAGGGATAATATTTCCTCTTGTATCTATCGACATAAAGGACATGTCGAGGTTTTGAACCAAGTGCTCTCTTTCTCGCTTCAGGTATGTGTTGTAACCTTGATCTTCCTGCTGTTCAGAGCCTCCTGTGGCTATCACCCGAAACTCTAGATTGTCCACTTAGATGCGCCCTTCTCTGGCTGGATGCGGAAGCCGCCTCCTTTCTCCTGTTCAACTCAGTCTGTCTGTTTTTCTATTTCTCGGGCAGTTCGTGCGAGCTCGTATTGATAAGCTTGCAGTTCTTGAGCTGTAGCTGTTGTCGTCATTGGCTCCGAACCATCTAGGGCTTTTGCCGCTCTATCCCGGGCTGCTCGTGGAAGTTGAACTCGACTCGTGGTGTGGGCACGACATATTTAGTGCCCATACCTCTCCTTAGATCTGAGGGATCGACAAAAGGATTACCCAAATCGTCGAAAGCCTCTGATGTTTCCTCTTGATTGTCGATAGCATAAATCGATGATATTTTGTACTCCGATCTATGTTGGGTTTGGTGACATCATTGTTGAGATTGATGAAGACCTTGCCCACTGTGAGAGATTTGTCGATGAAGTCGTAAGCTGTCGACATCGCTTGAGCCATCGCTTATATATGAGTCCGAGATGACTCAAACGATGTGTTGCTGAAGATCTTGGCGAGTTTCTCTCTTGCTCGATCGTTGACGTAACGTGTTGCCGAAGTTTCTTCTTCGACTCGGTTGACGATGCATAGCTTGAAAAATCAGAATCGACCGCCGACGATCCCGACGAAATCGGAATTTCGACACGATACGATCCTTCCTTCTCGACGCGAAAGTGAAACCTTCCGAACGTCATCTCCAAGGGCTCCGCCAGATACGCATATGCACGGGAGGGTGGGTGAGGAACAAAATCAACAAGACCAGCAGCGATCTGTTTACCTCGATCCATAGTGTTGCTTCGGTTGACGATGTCGAAGATCTTGATCGTGCCATCGAGATCGGATCCTTACGCCTCTAATCCCCACGAGACGGCGCCAATTGACAAGGGATTAACTTGTCAATGCCTATGGATTGTAGGCTAGGGTTTAGTTAGAAGTAGAGGGCAAGTAGATCTCGAAGGTTTCAGCCGAAAAGTACTCGACGATTATGAAAGCTAGGGTTTGCAGACAATGATTCGATGATCTCCTCGTCCCTCGACTCCCCCTTTATATAAGAGGTGGAGCCGAGGGTTTCGTTTTGTACAAGTTACAGAGTCCGGGATGGTTTCTAACTCATCCCGCCAGATTACAAACAACACTTCCTATTACAACTCTACTTTCCTTAATATATCTTGGGCTCTCGAACCTTCTTATTCTTCGGATAGTGGGCCTTCGTTAAACCCCGGGTACTATCTTTGGCAGGCCCATTTGGGATGCCTATGTCAAACAGTGATTGCAGTAGATTGTATTTCAGATGTAAAAGAATGGACCGGGGTCCACAGTTCACTAGTGTTGTCTCTCCAATAAGATAATTAGTATGTTGGGTGAACAAATTACAGTTGGGCAATTGACAAATAGAGAGGGCATAACAATGCACATACATATCATGATGATTACTATGAGATTTACTTAGGGCATTACGACAAATAACATAGACCGCTATCCAGCATGCATCTATGCCTAAAAAGTCCACCTTCGGGTTAGCATCCGCACCCCTTCCAGTATTAAGTTGCAAACAACATACAATTGCATTAAGTACGGTGCGTAATGTAATCAACACAAATATCCTTAGACAAAGCATTGATGTTTTATCCCTAGTGGCAACAGCACATCCATAACCTTAGAACTTTACGTCACACTGTCCCAGATTCAATGGAGGCATGAACCCACTATCGAGCATAAATACTCCCTCTTGGAGTTACAAGTATCAACTTGGCCAGAGCCTCTACTAGCAACGGAGAGCATGCAAGATCATAAACAACACATATATGATAGATCAATAATCAACTTGACATAGTATTCCATATTCATCGGATCCCAACAAACACAACATGAAGCATTACAAATAGACGATCTTGATCATGTTAGGTAGCTCACAAGATCTAAACATGATAGCACAAGAGGAGAAGACAACCATCTAGCTACTGCTATGGACCCATAGTCCAAGGATGAACTACTCACGCATCAATCCGGAGGCGGTCATGATGATGTAGAGTCCTCCGGTGATGATTCCCCTCTCCGGCGGGGGTGCGGGAGGCGATCTCCTGAATCCCCCGAGATGGGATTGGCGGCGACGGCGTCTTTGGAACTTTTATCGTATCGTGGCTCTCGGTACTAGGGTTTTCGCGACGGAGAGAATAAATAGGCGAAGGGGCAGAGTCGGAGGGCGGCTGAGGGGCCCACCCCATAGGCCGGCGCGCCCCCCCTCTTGGCCGCGCCGCCAGGTGGTGTGGGGCCCCCTTGGACCCTCTCCGTCTCTCCTTCGGTGTTCTGGAAGGCTCCGTGGAAAATAAGACCGTGGGCTTTTGTTTCGTCCAATTCCAGAATATTTCTGTGTAAGATTTACGAAACCAAAAACAGCAGAAAACGAGAGCTGGCGCTTCGGCATCTGGTTAATAGGTTAGTGCCGGAAAATGCATCAAAATGATGTAAAGTGTATATAAAACATGTGAGTATTGTCATAAAACTAGCATGGAACATAAGAAATTATAGATACGTTTGAGACATATCAGAAGGGCGGAACAATCGAGGCGACGAGGCGCCAGTACACGGGCCAGGCGCGGCCAAGGGTGGGGTCGCGCCTGCCCTATGTACTGCCATGTGTCAGCTCTCCTATGCGTGTCCTTCTGGCTCCGTCTTCGTCTCGGAAAAATAAGACTCTAGGCTTTTGTTTCGTCCAATTCCGAGAAACTTTCATGTACAACTTTTCTGAAACACAAAACAGCAGAAAACATGAACTGGCACTGCGGCACTACGTTAATAGGTTAGTCCCAGAAAATGCTAAAAAGTGTGGAAAAGTGCACATAAAATATATAAGAATTGTAACAAAACAAGCATGGAGCATCAAAAATTATAGATACGTTTGGGACATATCAATGATCTCCTTCAATGTTGTAGCCATTATTGAATAGACGACGGTATAGTTGCATCCTTTGTCGTTGCAAAAGGTAATATAAAACTCAAAGGGTCATGCTGGCATGCACTCGTAGTACGCAGACAGGCTGTTGGGGAACCCCAAGAGGAAGGTGTGATGAGCATAACAGCAAGTTTTTCCTTAGTACGAAACCAAGGTTTAATCGACCAGTAGGAGAAATGCATGACTTTTGAAGGTGTTGCTGGCTGACTAGTGGCAGGACGCACTACCGGCGTCAGCAACAACGTGGAACCTGCACACAACACAACCCAAATACTTTGCCCCAATTTACAGTGAGGTTGTCAATCTCATCGGTTTGCTGAACACAAAGGATTAGAGGTATCGAATGGAAGGAGATGCTTGCAGAAAGTAAACATAACATGATTGCAGTTGAATTTACTAGTAAAGGAAATAGGACCGGGGTCCACAGTTCACTAGAGGTGTCACTCCATAAAGAAATAGCATGTTGGGTAAACAAATTACAGCTGGGCAATTGACAGAATATCGATCGATACATGACAAGATGATTACTATGATAATTTGGCATTGGGCATTACAAAATAATACATAGACTGTAATCCAACTGTGCGTCTATTACTAATAATGCACCTTCAGGTTAGCGTCCGCACCCCTTCCAGTATAAAGTTGCAAGCAACAAATTATCACATTAAGCAATGTGTGTAAAGTAAACAATAGAATTACCCTTCGATAAAACATTGTTGTGGTATCCCTAGTAGCAACATCACATCTACAACCTTAGAAGTTATAAAGTCACTCTCCCAGGAAACTAGAGGTATGAACCTAATATCGAGCATAAATACCCCCTCTTGGAGTCACAAGTGTCCACTTGGCCAGAGTTTCTACTAGAAACGGAGAGCATGCAAGATCACAAATAACATATGACATGAATATATAATCAATCTTAACATAGTATTCAACATATGACATGAAGATGTATAAATAGGCGGAGGAATCATGTCGGTGGGGTGCCTGTGGGCCCCACACCTACCCTAGGCGTGGGCTAGCCCTAAGCCACACCTACCCTAGGCGTGGGCTAGCCCTAAGCCACGCCTAGGGGTGGTGTGGGCGCCCTGGTGCGCCTCTCCATCCCCCTCCGAACTTTGTCTTCGTTTAGGTAAAATATTGACTTCGGCTTTTGTTTCATCCAATTCCGAGAATATTTCCTGTACAACTTTTTTGAAATACAAAAACAGCAGAAAACATGGAACTGGCACTGTGGCATCTTGTTAATAGGTTAGTGCAGGAAATCATGTAAAAGTGCAACGAAGTGTAAAGAAAACACATATGAATTGGTGTAAAACACCATGGAGCATAAAAAAATATGGATAAGTTTGAGACGTATCAGCATCCCCAAGCTTAACTCCTGCCCGTCTTCGAGTAAGTAAGTGATAACAAAATAATTTTTGAGGTGACATGAAGCCAACACAATCTTGATCAAGCATGTAAAACATTGTGAGCTGGGATCTAAGTACTCTAACATAGGCATGATAGATATAATTCAATAGAACTTAGCAGCTATGTTATAACATGAAGAGTAACTCAAACAAAGGATCATGAATAATAGTGCATTGAAAGCAACCGTGTGTTTATAATCATAGAGTAAATATAATAAAGTGGTACTCAACATGTCCTTATGGAATAGAAAAACATAAATGCAAGGACACCTTCAAAGTTTAAGAGGTGACTAGATACCGGTAGTGTAAAGAAAACAACATGTCCTTATGGAATCTCTAACTTTTTTGGACATCCATACCGGGAAAGCAAGGACAACAGATATTTGGACTTTTGTCCAGCTGAAACTTCCACCATGTGAACATGGCTTTAGTTGGCGGCCCAATGTTCCTCTATAACAATATGCATACTCAAATCTCTGCAACTCATGGTAAATCTCCCTAACTTCAAACAAGATGAGCATGTATAGTAATTCACATGATATTCAACAAAAGCATATTGATGGTGTTCCCCATGACAACATGGTTATCACACAACAAGCAACTTATAAGAACTGAAAATGCATAAAACATAGTACTTGCCACAATAGTTTTTAGACTACTTTCCCATGAGCTATAATTTACACAAAACAGGTGATAATTTTTGAAGGTTTAAAGGTAGCACACAAAAAAATTACTTTAGAGTGGCGGTGAAATATCACATATAGGTAAATATGTTGGACACAATTGGCAACTTTGGTTTTTGGTGGTTGGATGCACGAGTAGAGCTCATACTCAGTACAGGTGAAGGCTAGCAAAAAGACTGGAAGCGACCAACTAAGAGAGCAATAATGCATGGCCATAATCATGCATAGCGACAAAACATTATAAATCAAAGCATAAAGTGATATTACAAATCAAAAACTAAATTATCATAGAGGCTTTGGTTGATAGGTTATAGTCACACCATGGTGTAAGCATGCACCAAGTCAACCCAATAAAACATCAAAGCAGAATACCACAATACTATTCTTTTATGATAGAAACAACACATGATTCTTTTAATGACACGTTATGCACTCTCAGCCATTTGAAACAAGTCATGCTAAAACAAAAAATAATAAGCATATGACAAGAATAACATCCAACATGACATGCAAAAGTCTATGCCACAGCCTAGACAAGCTTCTATTTGCATCACTATAGTCATGAAACATTTTACTCGTATCCAACACCAATCAACTTATTTAAAATAACTCTTGGAGATGAAATAAAATATGGACCAGAGAGATAATAATACACAAATAAATAATACTAATGTGTTCTGAACAAAATTCAAGTAAAAGAACAAGAGCTAAACATAATACCAGAAAACTAGAACACCCACAGAACAATAACATCGAAAACTAGAGCGTTCTATGCAATTAAAAAGGAACAGGTCTTTCTCCAAAACAAATATGCCAGGATCCAACATATGCTACAGCAAACAAAATAAAACAAAACAAAACACAAAAATAAAGATGCTCCAAGAACAACACATAGTGTATGAAGCAATAAAAATATAGCGTATTGAGAGATGACATGTTGCTTTGTTGATGAAGAGGGGATGCCTTGGGCATCCCCAAGCTTTGATGCTTGTACCTCTTGAATATGTCTTGGGGTGCAGGGGCATCCCCAAGCTTGAGCTTTTGTCCATTCTTCATCTCATCACATCATTCTTCTCTCCTACACTTGAAAACTTCCTTCATACAAAAACTTCTCACAATTCTTTATTAGCAGGATTAGTACAATCAAAACAAACGAATCCACTTGTGTTCAATACTAACATATATCTAACATCTTTAAAGCATATGCTACTGTAAAAACCTTTCAAATAGTTCTCTGATCAAAAGAACTCAAGAAAAAAAAGATTTAAGAGGCGAATGCAAATAGTGCAGAAATCTGTCAAAACAGAACAATAGGTAAAGATCAAAATTTCCAAAAATTCTCTATTGCTTATCTCAAAAAGTGGTAAACTAACGAAAGTTAGATAATAACCTGGGGCATATACATAAAAAAGTGACAGCTCAAAATTACGCTCTGGCTATTTGTACCAATTTTTATGGTAACAACACAGAATCTATTTTTAGGACAGCAACTTCGGCAAACATTACTTTCTTGCTATTAGAGGCTATTCTTGGCACAAAAACGAAATAGAAAAATGATAAGGAGAGGTCATTACAGGGATAATAAATTCCAAGACTCAACAAAAAGAAAAAATTACTATAAATAAAACATGGGTTGTCTCCCATAAGCGCTTTTCTTTGACGCCTTTCAGCTAGGAGCAGTAAAAATGCGAGCATCAAGTATTATCAATTGAAAAAGCATCAACATTATAATTTGTTCTAATGATAGAGTCATAAGATGACTTCTTTCCTTTTCTAGGGAAGTGTTCCATACATTTCTTGAGTGGGAATTGATATTTAATAATTCCATCTCTTATATCAGTAGCAGCACCAACTGTTCTAAGAAACGTTCTTTCCAATATAATCGGACAAGAAGCATTGCATTCAATATCCAAAATAACAAAATAAACGGGGACCAGGTTATTGTTAACCATAATAAGCACATTATCAACTTTCCCAAAATGTTTCTTTGCAGCAATATCAACAAGATGAACATCCAAATAACATTTTTGCAACGGTGGCAATTCAAGCATATCATAGATTTTTCTAGGCATAACATAAATACTTGCACCAAGATCACATAAAGCATTGCAATCAAAAACATCTATTTTCATCTTAATGATGGGATCCTAGCCATCTTCTAACTTTTTAGGAATATAGGCTTCACATTTTAATTTGCCCTCTCTCATTTGCATAAGAGCATTTGTCATGTGCTTTGTAAAAGCCATATTTATAGCACTAGCATTGGGACTTATAGCAAGATTTTTTAAGAACTTAATTACTTCAGAGATATTGCAATCATCAAAATCAAACTCATTTTTATCAAAGGTAAAAGGAATCTTGTCTCCCATACTCCGAAAAATTTCAGCACACTTATCAGGAGCAGTTTCAGTGATTCTAGGCAATTTTGTAGAAGGGGCGGGGACTTTTCCTACACCATTTACTTTATTATTATTAGTAGGAGAGTGGCTAGCATTTTAAACTTCATTACTACTTGTGGTGGTGATGGTATAAACTTTAGTCAAATTATTATTTCTAGCAATTTCATCTTCTCTTTCCCACCTAGCATGCAATTCCGCCAACATCCTAACATTTTCATCAATTCTAACTTGAATGACATTCAAAGTTTTACTTTCTTTAACATCTTGAGGCAACACTTTTAATTTAATAAAATCAACATCATGAGCAAGGCTATCAACTTTAGAAGCAAGAATGTCAATTTTGCCAAGCTTTTCCTCAACAGTTTTATTGAAAGCAGTTTGTTTACTAATGAATTCCTTTAGCATGACTTCAAGATCAGAGGGTGCACTTTTATTATTATTATAGGAATTCCCATAAGAGTTGCCATAAGAATTACCATTATTATAAGGATATGGCCTATAATTGTTGCTACCAAAATTATTCCTATAAGCATTGTTGTTGAAATTGTTGTTTTTAATGAAGTTCACATCATGCTCCTCTTGAGCAACCAAAGAAGCTAACGGAATATTATTTGGATCAACATGAGCTTTACCATAACAAGCATAGACATAATAGTATCAATTTTATCACTCAAGGAGGAGGATTCTTCGACAAAATTTACCTTCTTACCTTGTGGAGCCCTCTCGGTGTGTCATTCAGAATAATTTATCGTCATATCATCAAGTAATTTAGTTGCAGCACCTAAAGTAATGGACATAAAGGTACCTACAGCAGCTGAATCCAGGAGATTTTTTGAAGAAAATTTTGGTCCTGCATATTTTTTTTGGATGATCATCCAAGTAGTCAGTCCATGAGTGGGACAATTCTTTAGCAAAGATTTCATTATTTCCCAAGATTGAGCAACATGTTCATTATCAAATTTTCTAAATTTTATTATGTCGCTTCTCAAAGATACAATCTTAGAAAGAGGATAATATTTTCCAATAAAAGCATCTTTGCATTTAACCCAAGAATCAATACTATTTCTAGGCAAAGATAGCAACCAATCTTTAGCTCTAACTATCAAAGAGAAAGGAAACAATTTCAGTTTTATAATGTCACCATCTATATTCTTATATTTTGCATCTCACAAAGTTCAACAAAATTATTAAGATGAGAAGCGGCATCTTCAGTACTAACACCAGAAATTTGCTCTTTCATAACAAGATTTAATAAAGCAGGTTTAATTTCATAGAAGGCTGCTTCGGGGGCAGGTGGAGAAATAGGTGTAGAAATAAAATCATTATTATTGGTGCTAGTAGAGTCACAGAACTAAGTATTTTCAGCGGAACCCATTTTAGCAGAATTAAAACTAAGCAACAGAAATAACAACTATAATAGAAACTAATTTTTTGTGAGTTTTTTATATAATAAAGCAAACAAAACAAAATAAAGTAAACTATAACGAAATAAAGAGTTGGAGATGAGAGACTCCCCTTGCAGAAATACTCTTTCTCCCTGGCAATGGCGCCAGAAAAAGTCTTGCTGGCATGAACTCGTAGTACGCATACACGCTGTTGGGGAACCCCAAGAGGAAGGTGTGATGAGCACAACAACAAGTTTTCCCTCAGTACGAAACAAAGGTTTAATAGACCAGTAGGAGAAAGGCGTGACTTCTGAAGGTGTTGCTGTCTGACTAGTGGCAGGGCGCACTACCGGCGTCAGCAACAACGTGGAACCTACACACAACACAACCCAAATATTTTGCCCCAACTTATAGTGAGGTTGTCAATCTCACTGGTTTGCTGAACACAAAGGATTAGACGTATCGAATGGAAGAAGATGTTTGTAGAAAGTAAACAGAACAAGATTGCAATTAAATTTATCAGTAAAGGAAATAGGACCGGGGTCCAGAGTTCACTAGAGGTGTCTCTCCATAAAGAAATAGCATGTTGGGTAAACAAATTACAGCTGGGAAATTGACATAATATCGATCGATACATGACAAGATGATTACTATGATAATTTGGTATTGGGCATTACAACATAATACATAGACTGTAATCCAACTGCGTATATGACTAATAATCTACGTTCAGGTTAGCATCCGCACCCCTTCCAGTATAAAGTTGTAAGCAACAGACTATCGCATTAAGCAATGTGTGTAAAGTAAACAATAGAATTACCCTTGGATAAAATATTGTTGGGTTATCCCTAGTAGCAACAGCACATCTACAACCTTAGAAGTTACAAAGTCACTCTCCCAGGAAACTAGAGGCATGAATCTACTATCGAGCATAAATACCCCCTCTTGGAGTCACAAGTGTCCACTTGGCCAGGGTTTCTACTAGCAACGGAGAGCATGCAAGCTCACAAATAATATATGACATGAATATATAATCAATCTTAACATAGTAGTCAACATTCATTGGATCCTAGCAAACCAAACATAGAGGATTACATAAAGATGATCGTGATCATGTAGGGCAGCTCACAAGATCGATACATGAAGCACAAGGTGGAGAAGACAACCATCTAGCTACTGCTATGGACCCATAGTCCAGGGATGAACTACTCACGCATCACTTTGGAGGCGGGCATGACGATGTAGATGCTTCCGGCGATGATTTCCCCCTCCGGCAGGGTGTCGGGAAGAGCTTCAGAACCCCCCGAGATGGGTTCGGCGTTAGCGGCCGCGACGGAACTTTTCGTGGATGGAGGCTTGGGTATCCAGGGTTTTCGTGAGAAGATGTTTAAATAGGCGAAGGATTCAGGTCGGTGGGGCGCCTGTGTGCCCCACACCTACCCTAGGGGTGCTGTGGGCGCCCTGGTGCGCCTCTCCGTCCCCCCTTCGGACTTCGTCTTCGTTTCGGTAAAATAGTGACTTTGACTTTTGTTTCATTCAATACCGAGAATATTTCCTGTACAACTTTTCTGAAATACAAAAATAGCAGAAAATAGGGAACTGGCACTATGGCATCTTGTTAATAGGTTAGTGCCGGAAATCATGTAAAAGTGCAACGAAGTGTAAACAAAACACATATGAATTGGTGTAAAACAAGCATGGAGCATCAAAAATTATGGATATGTTTGAGACGTATCAGGTCACCAGCCCAATGCATTCCTGATTAAGTTCACCTTGGAACCTAATACTGCTTGTATTGGTAAAATGTAGCCTAGCATTGCAGTAAATAAGAATGAGAGAGTATATGCAGCTTCACTATTTAAAATGAACAAGGCATGAAGAAGTATTCCATCAGGGGCATGTAGTGTGTCCCAAAACAATAGTAATAGAGATCAAACAATATTCCATAAGGGGTGAATCATATAATTAGTGTATCAATATTAAAAATAAACAAGGCATGCAGAAGTATGCCCCATTTGGTTGTTGCTGTAGTTTCTTATCAAATCACTATGCAGATGCTAGTGGTTGCTACTTGTTGCTGGAGAATATTGCCTTGTTATTTTTTAATACAAAACAGAGATAATGTATATTTAGTTACTGCCTTTTCTGTTAATTTCTGAACAAATAATGATGAATCTGTGCTGATAATGTATATGGGCAGAGGACTTATATATGCTCCATGATTACTGGTTTGATACAAAGCTGCTGTAGTGCTTACAGGTTTTGATTACTGGTTTGGACCAGTAATAAGGACTTATATATGCTCTAGGTTTTGTATCTGTGGTGAATGTGTGGTCATGATGAATCTGTGGTGATGATGAAGTCATCATTTTGTGTGGTGATGATGAATCTGTGGTTAATGTGTGTATGAATATATTTTTGCAGGGATTTCATTGAGTTGCCCATTTCTCCCGAAGCGTTGATTCACTTCCGTTTCGGTTGAGAAATGGGCACTCCTATGTAGAAAATTAACAAAAGTCATGCCAAAATTTTGAATTTTTTGGTTGACTTTTGTACTAACTTTTTTCCTCTTTTTAATGAAGTGCAAATAAACATGTTGGGCACTTCTAGGCCCAGGAGCCTGGAGGAAGACGCCAAAGAGGCCAACAAGGACTTCTGGCAGGACTACGATGGAGAGGGCCGGGAGGGCGCTGCCGAGACTGGCAATGAGGAAGAGGGCCTAGACGCCACTACCGAGACCGGCAATGAGGGAGAGGGCCGGGGGGCCACCGCCGAGACTGGCGATGAGGAAGAGGCCTAGGACGATGTCGCCGAGACCGGTGAAGAGACCATCGACCGCACGGAAGGTGATAGCGGCGGCAACCCTGAGGAGGCTAAGAAGAGGAAGGCAAGGAGGCTAGGGAGGGTTCGGAAGACGCAAGTGCTCGCCAATGCCACCAATGCTTTCACGTTAGTCTCCGAAAGTGGCCAACCCTTGGAGCCTTCGGAGGTTGCCAAAGGGTACAACATGCAACTAGGGTGCATCGTCCGTGAAACCGTGTCGATCAACAACCATGCCATAAAAAGCGAGGCCAACGCGGCTTTGGCCGAAACCCTCATCTATAAGCTTCACCAACGATACACATTCCCGGAGCCGTTCAATAAAAAGGTGGACTCTTTAGCTCTCACGAAGATGAGCACCGCCTTGAGCAGTTGGAGAAACTGGCTGAAGAGAGAGATCGATCACGGTGAACGCTGGGAGAAGATAAGTAGCAAAGAGTGTTTGATCTCCAAAGAAGACTTTGATGAATTCAAGTCGTCCTTAGAGACTGAGGATGCTAAAAATGGACCGCCTGGGGGAAGAAAATGCGGGAACTGAACCTAGGGGTCCACCATTGCGGAAGCGGCAGTTACCGAGGAAAACAACTCACGTGGGACAAGGAGGATCTGGAGATTCAACGTCTTGGGAAAGAAAACCCCTAGCTAAGAATCGCGGATTTACAGACTAGGAACTTTGTCCGGTCCCGCTACTACTTAGATTGGAAGACGGTACGGATGACCCCAACGTGAAGGACTTCGAGAAATACGTGGTAAGGATAGTCTATATTATTGTGTTGATCTTATTAGGCAATGAAGCCAAATGGGCTAACCTTAAGTTCCTTTGTCTGAAGGATGATGAGTTGAAGGCTAGTGCTACGGCTGGCCCGTCGTCCCAGGGGTCGACGGAACCGTGGGACACGCCTTTCAACAGAGCGATGAACAAATACAAGAAGAGGGACCTAGAGAAGTCGCCAATGTCGGCTGGCCGTGTGTCCGGCTTTGGCACAAGTATGAAGAGTACTACGGATCGGATGCCAAGACGAGAAAGGAGAGGAGGACGTCGGCTAAGGATAAAGCCGATGTTCAGGAGCTGAAGAAGAAGGTGGAGTCACTAGAGAAGATGGTGGCCGAAAAGCCGGCGGAGTACACCGAGCTGATGAGTAAGTGATACGTCCAATTTGCATCACTATTTTATATCATAATTTGCTGTTATTCATTGATATATTTCATATTGGGACACAATACTTATGTTATTTCATCTATTTTGCATGTTTCATGATTATTTGGAGAT